>NW_003303750.1:3740111-3800927 GCF_000142945.1 Phytophthora infestans T30-4 | reverse complement strand
AGACTTTTTCTTTTGCGGTTTTGACTTCGACCCCGCAGTTGACTGACAACTTGTTCTGGAATTGATTGTAGCAGTTTCAGCTTCGGCGCTCTGTCGGGTGATTGTCACAAACTGGCGAACCGCATCTTTAATATCAACAGCCACAAAAAGTTAGCAACATTACAAAACAACACACAAAGCAACACAATGAAGCAACACAGCAAGCAACATACCGAGGCTGACTTGACTAGCAGGTCTTGTTTCGACAGGTGCCGTAGTTCGTGAGTGTACGCCGTCTGCGCTAGCGGTGTCTCCGTCTGCGGCATCTCCGTGTGCGGCGTCTGTCGCTACACCTGCGTCTGCTGTGGCGTCGGCAATAGCGGCTTCTCCGTCTGCGGCGTCTGCGCTAGCGGCATCTCCGTCTGCGGTGTCTCCGTCTGCAGCATCTCCGTGTGTGGCGTCTGTCGCTACATCTGCGTCTGCTGTGGCGTCGGCAATAGCGGCTTCTCCGTCTGCGGTATCTCCGTCTGCGGCGTCTCTGTCTGCGGCGTCTCCGTCTGCGGCGTCTCCGTCTGCAGTTTCTCCGTCTGCGGCGTCTGCGCCTGCGGCGTCTGCGCCTGCGTCGTAGACCTCGTCCTCGTTCACCAGACCCTCCATGTCAGCATCTTCATTCATCACATCCGCTTGGGTGGCTGACGGGTCATCGATATACATATCATCGTCCACAGGGTCCGTGGTGAACCCTTGAGCAGCGCGGACGTAGTCGACGGGCTTGTGGTATCGCAAACCAGCACGACGTTCTTTTTAACAAGCAAAATATCGTCAGGTGGCGGAAGCAGCACGAGTACCACGATGACTTGAACCCGTACCTCAATCTGTAGAGCCTTCTTCTCCTTGCGCTGGCGCTCCCTTTGCCGACATCCTCGCCGGGGCTGCGGCCTCCACTCCCGTTTAAAACGGGGGGACCGTGGGATCCGTACTTACTCGAACAAAGTAAGAAATTCGTACTTACTCGAACATAGTTATCACAGCATTTAAAATTCGGCTCTTGTGATTTTGTACGTAATATAAACCATGATAAATTACCCAGCAACCCAGAGAGTCGTAGGTTGCTCTCAGCGCTTTGTCGTGTAATCGTAGATAGGTTGCAGTAACGACTCCCCTGATCGTCGGACTCGGACGAGACAAGGAGCGTGCCATTCCCGTTTGTACTTTGAACAGGAGAAGTGCTCGACCAGCAAAAAATGCTAACGATTCGGTCTCTCGCAGCTTCGGCGCTGGCTTGCGCTTTCCTATCTGCCAACCCGTCGCTAGTCGCTGCCGACTACACGGTGAAAGCAGATGCCGCTTCGACTGTGCAGGGCACGTGGGATGGCTGGGGCACATCGCTTTGCTGGTGGGCTAACGTCTTCGGAGACCGTGCGGACATCGCTGACGCTCTGTTCACCTTGAACGAGACTGTGGCCGTGGACGGTGCTGGAGACATTCCGGGTCTTGGTTTCAACATCGCTCGTTACAACATCGGAGGCTCGAGCAGCAACGTCGTCGACGACAGCGGCACTGAGGTCGCGATGAAGACGTCGGAGAACATGCCTGCGTTCAAGTTTATGGAGAGCTTCTGGCTCGATTGGATGAGCAAGGACGCGGCTTCCACGAGTTGGAACTGGAAGGCTGACGTCAAGCAGCGTGCGATGCTCACGCTAGCCAATCAACGAGGAGCGAACCAGCTCGAAGCCTTCTCAAACTCGCCGCCCTGGTGGATGACCAACAACCGCGCAACTGCAGGCGGAGCCGACGGAAAGAAGGACAATCTGCAAGAGTGGAACCACGACGAGTTCGTCTTGTATTTGGCCACTGTAGTGAGTAAGGCCAAGTCGGATTGGGGTATTAAGTTCACGTTCGTTGAGCCCTTTAACGAGCCCTCAGAGACGTGGTGGGAGTTCCCTGGTAAACAGGAAGGATGCCACTTTTCGGTGGACACGCAACAAACCATTTTGCCACTTCTACGTAAGCAACTCGACGCTCTTGAGCTTCAGGATGTGGCTATCGCTACGTCTGACGAGAACTCGGCTACCGAGGCTTTGCATACATTGGACACTATGTCCGGCAACGCCGACGTTATGGGTTCGTTTGAAAAGGTCAACACGCACGGTTACCAGGGTCTTGAAGCCTACCGTGGCCCTGACCGTGGGGGACTAAGGGATCTCACTAACAAGCTGATGAAGAGTCTGTGGGACTCCGAGTACGGCGAGAAGGACGCCACTGGGCTCACAATGGCCGAGTCTATTGGCCTTGACATCAACGAGATGGGCGTGTCGGGCTTCGTGTACTGGCAGGCGCTAGACAGTGGCGGCTGGGGCCTCATCCAGTCCAACCCGGGCGACAAATGGATCGGCACGCCCAACCCAAAGTACTACGTGATGGCGCAGTACTCGCGTCATGTTCGTCCGGGCATGCAGATCCTCGCCTCGGACGACGCCAAGACCGTGCTGGGCTACGACTCGGCGAAGAAGCTGCTGGTCGTCGTGACTGTGAATATGGGCGACGCTCAGACCGTCACATTCGACTTGGCCAGCTTCGCAGCTGTGGCGGGGCCCATCAACGCGTGGACTACCGAGACCAGCGGCAAGGGAGCGCTCCACAAGGCGAGCACCGTGAAAGCCACAGGCAAGTCGTTCAGCGCTGCCTTCCCTGCCGGGTCGGTCATGACTTTCGAGATCGAGGGAGTCACCCTCGCAGCGTAATGATCATGTAGCAGCATCTTGTCGTTTCTTATTGATGCCATGAAGAACCATGAAGTTGTTCCTACATTTTCATGGTTGAAGTCCAACTGAGCTAATTTTAGCCAATCGCATCGCTGTATATTGATTAGCATCATTGTGCGGCTACCATGGCAAGTACTCGAAGTGTCGGAAGCGCCGTCATCAAGATGCAACTACGCAGCCGGAAGCGCGACTTTGCTTCGTCCGCCACAGTGACCAGCACTAGCAGTGCTTCAAGTACGAATACTCCGAAAAGACGAGCTGTAAAGTCGAAAGCGACGTCTATGGGGGCCAAAGCGATCGGACAGAAGGTCGAAGTTGTAGCTCCCACCAGTTCCAAGTTCCCGGTGCTCTCGGCATTCAAAGAGCGAGTGGATCACACCTCGAGCGACTCTAAAGTCTTGTTCAAGTACTCGAATTTAGTTCCGGCACGACTTATCCGTCGGTATAAACGTTTTCTAGCCGATGTCGTACTCCTGGAGGGCGAGGAAGTCGCGGATAGAATTGAGGAAGACCAAGAGGTGGTGACTGTGTACTGCCCAAACACGGGACCGATGATAGGGCTACTGGACGGACTACCGAACGCCCGCGTGCAGCTATCAAAGAGTGACGACCCCAAGCGCAAATACGCGTACACGCTCGAGATGATCCAGATTCATGTACGTACCACGGCAATAACAGTTTTTTCTTACCGTAAACTTAAATTTTGTGAATTTATTTTATAGAATGGAGAGAGGAACGTGTGGGTTGGTGTGCACTCTACGTCGGCGAATCGGATGGTAGAGCAAGCGTTGACTTCGCGGTGGTTCCCTGAGCTTGGAGCCTACGACTCGGTACGTCGTGAGGTCAATTTCGCTAAGAACAGTCGCGTGGACTTCGTGTTGACTACAAATAACGCCGACGGTACTGTCGCTCACGAGAAATATGTCGAGGTCAAGAGCGTCACTCTGGCATTGGCAGGATCCGAGGATACCTCTCGGTGCGCTGTATTCCCCGATACAGTGTCCACTCGAGCACAGAAGCACGTCACGGAGCTGACGGAATTGTTGTCTACAAAGACGAACGAGTCTAAGGAGAAGGAGGCGGCCAAAGTGAGTGGAGCTATCATCTTCCTGGTGCAGCGTGACGACTGCAACACGTTTGCGCCATCAATCCAACACGACAAGAAGTTTGCTGAACTGTGCGCAGTAGCAGCTACGCGCGGCGTCCAATTGCTGGGCTATTCATGCGCCTTGGAGCCTGATGAGGCGAATACTAATGGAGCTGTGCGACTTGTAGGACCGCTGCCATTACAGTCGAGGGATTAAGTCGTCGCATACACGAAGCTTCGAATACTCTTGAGCATCACGTCAGCCCAGCCCATCATTTCATCGTGCACTTCTTGGAGTATCAGATCGGAGAGATAAAACTCTGGTCGACGGATCTTTAAGAACGTGGCTCGTCTCATCGTGACGACCAGCTCTCCTCCTTGGTCTGTAGCGCTTCTCCTTCTACTTGCAGTCAACACAATCGCCCCGGAGGAATCTCTTCGAACACGTTCACTACTGTGAGAGGGATACAGCTCGTCTTGGTCGATGCAGTCCACGATGAAAACCCCACAAGGCTCCGAGCCAAAGCCATCGCTCTCTCCATTAAACACGTGACAAAACGAGATGGCGTTGCCCTCCACTGCGATTCCTCGGCGCGAATCGACTGTGGAAAGCCTCGTCCTCGATGGTATCGTAGTCGTCTCGAAGCACAACATGGCCGAGTTGCTCGGAGATGACGATCTCCATGTTGGTCATGAAGAACGCCAACGCATCGCACACTTGCTGGAGCGAAGCGACGCCAGGGAAGTGGATTATATCGAAGCGAACGCAGCAGAGATCTCCTTGCTCGGTCTCGAATCGATCCTCGGAGAAATGAGAAGAAAAAGGATCAACGAGGTGCGAGCGCGACATGACAAAGTCGTATCCGTCACGTAGCTTGGACTCGCGCATGGCTCGAAGGGTGTAGCGACGTTCTTTCCAGTCTTTTGTCAGACAGATTTGCGTGTAAAGTGGATGATAAGGCTGGTCCATCTACAGTGCGATGTTTAGTTTAGTTTGTCTGAGTTTTGGTTAAGAATGCAGGCCACGTACCAGACACTGTGACAAAGTGGACTGGATCTTGGCGATATGGTTCTGTTGGAGCTGCTTGGCGCACAAGAGTCCAGCTAATTTCACAGCAATCGGTCGCAGAACCGGGTCTTCGTCCACGAGAAGATGAGGAGGCAGACCTCGAGTCTTGCACACGGCTACGCCAGATTCCAATAAGCGAATTTCTCTCTCTAGCAACTCCTGTGTCATCAAGCAGCGTTCAGTATCATGCGCAACGCTGGCCTAGTATAAATTGTTAGGTTGACAACCACACCTTTTGCTCAGCACAACTCAGTTTGCGTCTCTTGCTGGACTGGAAGTCGTTGACGTCGTTGGTGTTGCGACTTGGCCAAGCCATGTTGTTTCCTCACTTCGCACGTTCAATAATGAGAGTTTGCATGCGATTGCCGGGGAACGTGGCACTGTCCAATGACGATAGAGACAGAGCAGGTACGGAACAAACCTGCTTGAAGTGGTACCAGTGCCGGCCCGGCACTCCGGCATTCGTATAATACTACAAGTCGTATTATTTTGACCCGAACGCGGTTTCCCACTCTTCGAATCGACAGAGTTGGTCGTGTCCTACAGACTTGGAGACGTTGCTCAAAGCTTCTGCAAAATCTGCCTGCACGCACACAACACTCGAGATAATTAGCCAGCAACAGAACCAGCAGGTATACTGTTCGCACCTTAGTGACAACGAGTCGCTCCGTGTCGAGTTCACGACAATCCTCGCCTGCTTCCATTTCTCGACGCATCTTGAGTAGCAGCTCGGGGGTATAGACACGTTTGACAGGCATGCGCTTGGCTAGAGAGAGCACCAAACGTTTACTCATACCTGGAACAGTACAGTGCTGGTGTAGGACTTTAAAGCGTGCTCACCTGTTTCGCAGAGGTTAGTGATATCGTCTCCGCTGTAGCCCTGTAGCAACAGCATCAAACACACACATACTCAGCTGAGTAACCAAGAAGAGAGTTATTATAAAGTTAACAAACATATACCTCCGTTTCCTCGACAAGTTTGTCCAGCTTGACATCCGACGCCAAGTCGATTCGACCCAAGTTGAGCTCAAAAAGGGCACGACGAGCTGCAGCCTCCGGTAAAGGGATGTAGACTCGCTTCGTTAGTCGTCTCCGCATGGCTTCATCTAGCTCCCACGGGAGATTCGTAGCTGCAAGAAGCATCACTTGACTGCCGTCGTGCTCGACGGTTGTGACGCCATTAATTTGAACTAGAAGCTCCGTTTTCACCCTGATCAAGCACGAGAGTCCGTTAGATGCCAGCCAGTACGAGCCAACATGTCTCCTCGCTACCTTCGACTCGCTTCGTGCTCTGTTGCAGCGCCTCTAGTCGACACGATGGCGTCGATTTCGTCCATGAAAATGATGGACGGTCCGTAGTAACGAGCCATATCAAACAAGATGCGGACCATCTTCTCCGAGTCGCCTCGATACTTTGACGACAGCGTGGAGGCTGACACGTTGAAGAACGTCGTTCCACATTCGTGTGCGACGGCCTGACACGGCGGAGAAGTGTGTGAACCTACCTGAATAACCATGCATTTTGACTAAATCAAAGTGCTGTACCTTGGCAAGAAGCGTTTTCCCTGTTCCTGGCGGCCCAAACATCAATACGCCGTTGCATGGCTTCAGCAGTCCGTCCTGCAACAAATAATAACCTTAGTAAACGCACAAAATCAGCGACTTGAACTAGCAGCTTTACTTACCGTGAACAAATGTGGCGCAATTTGTGGAAGCATCACCGTCTCCTGCAGCAGCTGCTTGGTGTGTTCAAGGCCTGCGATCTGGTCAAACGTGACGCTCTCCCCATGGTCCACGATATCTCGCTCGATCGCTTCAATAAGCTCCTGATCCACCCAGTCGTTCTCCTTTGCCAGTTCCGAGTACTTGACTTTCCCCGCGATCGTCTCTTGGTTCGACTCGGTGGTGGTTGAGCTCGCAGTGCTTTGGACACTCTCGCGTCGTTTGGACTTGAGCGAGCCTCGTCTTGTCTTGCGTTGCTTCGATTCTGTAGCTAAGGCGGACGTTCCACCTCGTTTAACTACGTTTCGACTCCTACTCTCCACTCCAACAGGCCCCAAAGACGTCTTTGATGTCGATCCAGCTGCACTTTTACGCTGCTGAGCCAATTGCCGAGCTCTACTCAACAATACCGGCGTTAAAACGTTGTCAGAACAGCCAAAGCCTCGCGATGTACGCACCTCATCACTGTCGTAGCTCGTGGTTCGCCTCGATGCATCCACAGCGGCACGTGTCTCTCTCTAGTTGGCTGGACACTCGGTCGACGTGCAGGCTGAGGCTTTTCCCATTGCTTCTTGGCCACATTTTGCTCCGTGATGGCATGTTCTTCCTGTTTTCGCTTTGCTCGCCGTGCTTTTGCGACTTTACCGCGTCTCTGTGTGTCCTGCACCTTGTTGGCAGCGAGTTTTAGACTCTGCAACGTGCTGCGATACTCGAGGATAGTGCGGTATTCGCCCTGCAAGTCCCGCAAGAACGTTTGCGCCTCTACGTCTGCGCCCAGCTGCATCTCCAGCGTCTGGCGCGCAGCTCGGAACGCGGAAATACCCTGGTCATAGTCTCCTAGCAGACACAGCTCTCGAGCCCGCAGCAGCGCGTACTGCGCGCTACTGGTGTCAGCGACCTTCATTCCTGATTTTGAGCAGGTTCAAGATGTTTTTGGCGCGACTGAATACGATTGGATGAAAAAAGAAGTAGCATTGTGTTTTCTACACCACGCGGTCCCATGCCGACACGTAGCGCAGTCACTCGCCAACTCTCAACGTTGTACGCTTTGCCGTCCTAGAGACACACAGACACTTAGATACTAGCGGACAGGATGCTGACGGACCTTCAGATCGTGGCCATTGCGGTGACGGGCGTGACGCTAGTGCTGATGATTATGGCAGCGCGTGTGATGCTGCCCAAGAAGACGGACGAGGTGGACGAGTCGTTGCAGGCCATGATCAATGGCTTCGACTTTGCATTGCCGGACGAGGTGGAGGAGTACCGCAAGGGCAAGGAGGAGCACCCGGAGGATACGGACAAATGCTTCCAGTTGCTGTTCCGCCGCGCTGTGGCCGACATTCCGCTAATTCGCAAGATCCAGTCGGAGAGCTCGGGCATCCAGCGCCTGAAGAAGAACGACATCCTCAAGGACGGCTCTTTCCTCAGCTATAAACTGGCGGAGGAAATGATTAATGACGAGATCAATGAGGTCCGCAGAGAAGCTGAGGAGCTCAAGCCTGGTATGTAGCTGTTATATTTGCGTTATTGTGGTTTAAAAATTGTGTTACTAAACTGGTTTCTATTGCTACTCGATGCAGGTGAGGGCTGGCCCGACAAAATCTTCCCTCAGGCCGTGCAGTTTATGAACCATATTGCTGAGCAGCAAATGGCGGCACAGCGTAAGGCGGCAGAGGCACAGATGAAGGCCACGCAGGCAGCGCGTGCTAAGGCCATGGCACAAGCAGAGGCTGCTGAGACTGCCGTTAAGAACATTGAGGCACAAGTAGCGGCTAAGGAGAGCGAGGAGGAGACGCTGCGGAAGAGAAAGTAGACGACTGCGGGCGCCTCTGCCTTCACCCGTAAATGCCTCTTTTTGGACCGCATTTTGTGAGATAGACAGTTTCGTTTGATCAAATTTGTGTCGTTTACTCTTTTTGTAGTAAGTTTACCGGTATTCATGTGTCTTTGGTTGCCATGGATGCTGCAGCCTGCAGAGCATGGTCGACGCTGACGATATGCGCCAATGTAGCTGCTTGGAGCTCTTTTACAGCAGCTAGAGACAAAGCCAACGATGGATCTGCGTGAGCTTCCTTCTCCTTAGTGGCAGGTTTCACCTTGTTGTATACTTCGAGCTCGCTGTTCATCCCGCAGCGCACGTTAATGCGTCGCAGCTCTCGAGCAACAATCGCCTGCGCTTCTTGCCGTTTCTCGTGACGTTGCATACGTTCTTCTTGAGATGCAAAAGCCCAGTCGCCGAATTCCAGAGCTTGGTAGATGTAGGTGCGATGTCGTAGTGGAGCTGATGCTAACGTGGTTTGGCCGGTGCTGCCGTCCGGGAAGAAAAAAGAGCAACTCTCGCCGTTGCGTTCCACTTGGAGGATGGTGCGATCAGCGAATGCGACTCGAATACGACCGCCACGATACGCACGGAAGCGACCGAGCTCGTTTTCGACTTCTTCTATCAGTTCTACTTTATCAGATTTCGAAGGCGACGAGGAGTTTTGGGTCAGCAACGGAGAAGGATACTTGAAAGCTTGAAGCACGTAGTCAATGTGTTGGCATAATGAAGCCACAGAGCTGCTGGAGCTCTTTGTTTCAATGGTGGTGGAAGGTGGGATCGTTTCGCGTGTGAATCGATGTTGAAGTCTTCCCGTCTCGTCATACCATGTGAAAAACCCATCGCATCCAGTTAAGAGAAAACCTTCGTTGTCCAATTGCACCTAGCAATAGGGGGGAAAGTTTAATAAAAAGTGATGAAACGAACCACTTTCAAAGCGACCGTACCACAATTTCCGGTAGCTGACCAGGTTCTCTGTGCGATACAAACACCGTCGTATCATCTCCAACCACCTCCGCCACGACACGTTGGTACAACAACTTGGAAGGTAGCGTAGCAATCCGAAGTATCTCCGCTAACGGCAAACAACTCTCGCTATCTCCATCCACCTGCACTCCATCATTACTCGTAGCAATGACCGAGAATGCCGGACGTGCAGCGAACGCGCCGTTCCTCGGTAACTGAGATACCACGGGACTGTCATCACTTTCCCCATTGTACTCGATTTCCGCCTCTCTGTCCTTATCCCATGCAGATTTGGCTGCCAATAGAACGCCCACCGGGAACGCGAAATCTTCGGGCGTCTGCCTCGCTGGAAACGACCGACACAGTGTTGCATAGTGCGCATGGCTGCACTCCTCCATGTCATCATCTGATACTTTCACCTCCACCACGTAATAGACTTTTATGAGTTTCCCACTGGTATGTAGGCGGACTTTAGCGGCTCCCTCTATCGATTGCATTTCAAAGCACTTGTCCTGGTCGTTGAATAATCTAGAGACCTTCGTGTTTCCTTCTGAGCGCGGCCATCTTGCTCGCGGCGCACAAATTCGACGCAGACGCCTTACATTCTTCGAATCCATCAGGCGTAGATGCACATACGGCGCGTGGTCCGTGAATTTGTTGCGCAGATTGAGGGTATCGAGCACCAAAGGCCGATGACTCGAGAGGGCAGTGGGCGTTAGATGCCGAGTCCGCGTTCCATCCGGCTGGATGTACGAGTACGTGTGGCCTGAGGGTTCAATTACAACCGTGTGCGTCTCGTGCGAGTTGCGCTGGTAGCTGCCGATGGCGGAACCGTCAGCCAGCACGACACAGCGGCGGCGCTTTGCTCCATGCAGCATGTTTATTGTTTCCAGCGGTATTACCGGACTGAAATCGATATCTAAATTGATTTGGTAAGGTATTCTGAAAGAAAGGACAGTATTTGGTCCTTTTCTCATTTCAAAGTACCGGTGAAAGGAAGGAAGACCTTAATACCGGTTTTAAGACCCAGTTTCTGAAGAAAAACTACATGTAATTAGAATAATGGACACATAATTTCAATAAAAGATGGAATTTCTTACTTCAAGCAACATAATTCGTTGATTATTAATAGCATGAAAACGTTCGTGAATGGGAAGATCTGGCAATGGGCAGAGACCACCACCTCCGTCGTTGGAGCGTTCGCACAGTGGATGACAGTGTCGGACGATGGTCTCATTGTGTCCGTGGGCTCCGGAGCTCCCCCTCCTGCTGACGAGACAGAGGATCTCCATGGTGCGCTGGTGCTGCCGGGACTTCATGACTCGCACATTCACGTCGCCATGTTGGGGGAGAGCGCCGAGTGGCTCGATCTATCGGGTTGCACGTCCTATGAAAACTTCACAGAGCGTCTTAAGAGATACGACTCTCAGTACCCCGACAAGGCCTGGGTTATAGGCATCGGCTGGGCACAGGACGAGCTCTCGAGTGACGCTCGATACCCAAGTCGACACGACATCGACGCCGTGATCAGAGACCGACCCGTCATTTTACATCGCGCGTGTTGGCACATTGCAGTGGTGAATACAAAGGCACTTGAGATTGCGGGGGTGGATTTGGACGCCAAGAGTCATGATGTGGAACACGGAGCGATCGACGTGGACGAGAAGGGGGCGACAGGCGTATTGAGAGAAGATGTAAGGAGTATGAAGAGAGAGTTTTGCAAACTGGGTGATGCCAATGCTATGTGGTGGTTGAGTGCAGGCGGTGCAGATTGTGGAGAAGCACGCGAACGAGCCGTCTCTGGGTACGACGACGTTGACCTCCTGTGTGGCTGTCATGCCTTCTCTCACGGCCTCGTGTTGATGACATTTAGACCTTCGTGTCAAGTATTTAAAGAACGCGTTTGAGAGATGTGTGCGGGCGGGTTTGACTGCTGTGCACACGAACGACGAGGATGCGTGGCAGGTGTATACTAAGCTCCAATCGGAGAAAAGGTTGCCAGTTCGAGTGTACCTGACGCCATCAGCTTACGAACTGGGCAAGCCCTCGACACCCAAACCAGGAGCTTGCGAGGGACTTGTGTCGTGCCACCGCATGAAGATTTTCAGTGACGGGAGTCTTGGAGCGGTACGACGTGTATACACAATATATTGTGTATACATTTAGAGCCTACCAGCTAATGCGTATAGCTTCGTTCAGGAAACAGCGGCACTGCGTGCTCCATACAAAGGCACGAGTAATAGGGGGATTCTCATGAACTCTGATCAAGATCTGATCAAGAAGATTAGTGACGCCAGTTCTGCTGGGTATCGCGTCGAAATCCACGCCATCGGTACGTTCGTTAGCAATTACATCTGCATATTATTGTAAATTATTTCTGACATGTGAGAGCGCCAGGCGACCGAGCGGCGGAGCAAGTACTGATGGCTCTTAAGGCAGCCAACGTGGGTCCGGAGAAGCGTCCGATCCTCACGCATTGTCAGATTCTAGGTGCAGATCTGATCGCCCAAATGCGAGAGCAAGGCGTCATCGGCAACATCCAGCCGTCGTTTACCGTGACCGACGCATTGTACGTCCGCAAACGTCTGCAGGATGACGTTATCCCGTTCTCGTACTGTTGGAAGCGCATGCTGGACAGTGGCGTCGCTTGTGCTGGAGGAAGCGATGCCCCCATCGAGACCTGCAATCCCTTCCAAGGTATCTACGACGCTATCTATCGCCACAAACCCAATCGACCCGAGGAGGTTTTCTTACCGGAGGAGCAGCTGTCGTTCAACGAAGCTCTTGCGCTCTACACGAGAGGTGGTGCTTTCGCAGCGATGGAAGAGAATGCTCTTGGCCAGCTCTCACCAGGTTTCCAAGCCGACTTTGTGGTTCTTCGCTACGATGTGAGTGAAAACCATGCGGCACTTGTGATGTCCGATCTTGTGGAGAGTGTTTGGGTGAATGGAAAGCAGACGTACCAGTATGAGGCCTCGTCAGCTGCGCTGAAGGGCGCAGAACATGACCTAAGCAACAGCCTACTGCCGGGTAAGAATGGTCCCTTACGCGTGTGTCGATGCTGTAGGTGATAGTCAGATAAAACATTCACCACAGTGGACACGCAATGAACAGGGAAAAAATCAGCACCAAATGTTCTAAACGCATTTTCTCAAAACTTCGTTTACAGTTAAGTTCGACTGAGCACCTCGTCCCATTCAACTCCACTGTAATATTATTGAAAATTACGATTTTGTTTTGCGCCATCTCAAAAAATTACGCTACAAGTCAGTGACGGCAAGGTTGGCGTCGTGTGTTGGCACTGCTGAGCGCATTAATCTAGCGCCACAGGCAGCAGGTTTATTAGACGCACGATGTGGATAAGGAGATCGGTAGAGAACAAGAACAAATGTCTTGATTTCGCTCTATCAACGTTAAACAGCTGCAAGCGTTTGCAGTTTTCCATCTCGATCGCCTTTGTCTGTGCCACAGTGAAATACTAGAGCAAATACTTCGCCTACTGCTTTTCTAGAACCTGATCGAAAAAGTTATTTGGCTCCACAGAGGGTAAGGTGGCAAGAAACGTACTTAAGTGGGAAAATGTCATAAAATATCATGTAGTATCTAATATTTTTATAATTTCCGAGTTAATATTCTAATATTATGTTAGCTTTTATAAAAATGAGTTACTATTGCTATTTTATATCGAGAATAGTACTATTACTATCAAAAAGATCATATGATATTTGGCTACCATTAGCCCCTGGTCGGCACCTAAAATATGTAAGGTACCAAAAATAGTAGCTTGCCCGGACTAAACTTTAGTCCGGCACAATAATCCACCAACAAGTTTGTTGTGGGCCGCAATCATGTAAAAACACAAAAAGACAGTAATCCATGTCAAACATAGTATTGCCTGTCATCCTTATCATTTTCAAACCTTTTACATAGACTTTTATAAAACAGAACGCTATAAATAAGGCTTATTCATCTTGAAGGGGGACACGCACCAATGCGGTCAGTGCGGAATTCGACACGGAAACGTCAAGTGCAGGCTTTCCTGCCAGGATCTCTCCACCGTCCGCGCACAGTCCGTATAGAGTCCTCTTCCTGCTCGACGTTATACAGTATACCACAGGTTTGTCCATGAATTTAGCTGAACTCTATCAAGTGCTGAGTATCTTTGCGTGTAGTTCTTGGAGATCAAGGCACTGAATCAAGATGGCTCCTACACGGCAGCAGAAACATAAGAAGACACTGCCTTTTGGGCAACAGGGGGAGACACACCGAGTCTCTCTTACACGTTTCCAACAAGGAGAGGACGACACAGGTACTGGATACCATTATCAAATTGCTGCTATGGTATCGTGGCTGGAAATTTCTGCCAATTTCAACATCATAGCAGGGAACTCGACAAGTGGAAAAAAAATGGCGCATGGTGGAGGCACAACCAAGATCGCTGGGTTCCGCAGCATGGCCGAGTTCGTGCACACCGCTACGGTGGATTACATGAGAGCGGAACTATTTTTTGACCCAAAGCTTGCCGCTGCGTGGGAGGCGAAGCAGTGCCAAAGTCGCTGGAACTCCATCTTTCGTCGCTATCGTGCGGCACGGTACAAACTGGATAACCAGACGGGGTTTGGGCTCACAGAAGAGATGGTTGCAAAGGGAATGACGGTCGATGATCTTGCAGAGGAAAGTTGCCCATGCTTTCATCGAATTGATGCGCTCTTCGGCGCAAAGTCTAATGTCGCACCCCCTTCAGAGATGAGCGAGCCATCGTACGACGACGCTGATTGGTTTCCCGTGCGAGAAAATATCTCTGACAAAACAAATATCGATCGGTGTAACAGCATGACTTCTAGTCAGAATAGTACCGTGAATGATGCCGGCTACGACCAGGAGAATGTGAGCCCAAACGCTCAGAAGAGTGCGGCATACCGACCACTAAATTTGATAAACACCACAGAACAGGATCACACTTCTCAACAGCCTACTATGGCCACGATAGCGAAGCCAACTGCAAAGAAGTCCACTCCGGCAACGAAGACTTTCAAAAGCGCCGCAAAAACGAAGGCAACCACGGCTGCAGAGACAAAAGGAGTCGACAAAGCCATGTGCTACAAGCGCAAGGACTTCGGTAGCGTTTACACAGAGGCATCCAAGAAGCGCCAAGCCTTTAACGAGAAGAAACTTAAGGTGCAGATGCAATGGAAAGAGAAAATGCTGGTGGAGGAGCGTCTTGAAAAAAATATGAGCGAGAAGCACGAGTGAAGGAGTTGGAAAAACAAACTGAAATTCAGCAAGTTCAATCCCGACAGACCATGGCTCTTGAGCTTCTCAAAACTGGAAAATCACTCGATGAAGTGCAGACGATTGTTGCAGCTTTCTTTCCTGACACAACTTCAACAAACAAGACCAATGCTACAGCCTCCCGAAACGACTGAAAGGAACCCTGCGTTTTCATTCTTCCAGCAGTGTTAGCATCCGGAATACCAAAGAGCTAGCACTTAATAATTTCCTAAAACTCGGCGCTTAATCATTTCCCGTTTGTTTTCAGCATTTCGTGATGCTGGCGGTGTGTCAATGCAACACCCATCGTCATCTTCATCGTCACTTTCACCTTCAGCAGCGGAAAAGTCCTCGCGATCCTCCTCTGTCCATGGGTCCTTCATTTGCAGTGTAACGTTGTGAAGCAGTACACATAACAAGATGTGGTTGTTGACTTTGGCAAAGTCTTCTGCGACCTTAATCTGCGTCCGCACTCCATACAGAGAAGCCCATCGGTTCTTCAGTGCCCCAATGCAGTTCTCGTTTACCACTCGTGCACTGGACACAATCGTATTGAACCGCGCGTTGTCGAACTGTGCGGCCCGAGGCATCTTGTATGGTGTAATAAGGCGCTCAGATAAGGCATAGCCGCTGTCACCAATCAGATATTCACCGATGGAAAAATATCGCTCCGAATTCTGGCTGACTTGAGTGTGAGAAAACACCAAGGCGTCGCCGCACGACCCTGGCCAGCCCGTGTGTGCATACAGGATGCGCTGGTCTTCATCGCAGAAGATCTGAACATTCAGTCCATAGCGCTTTTTTCGTGTGAAAAAAAGATGACCATCAACGTGGGGCTTCTGTGAAAAATTTACGTAAGCTCCATCGACGAATCCGATAGCACCACTTAGGCCGTATCGCGCACTATGGAAAGCAGAAGAGGTTGTTCGCTTTGTTGCAGAAGGCCACGCTACAAAGCGGGAGTAGAAACGAAGTAGAGATTTTCGAGCCCGTTGAACGAACTCCGATATAGTCCCAGCTCCGAACCCGTACGAGCGAGCAAGTCTCCCACATGTATTTCCATTTCCAAATGTTCCACACCATTCCAACGTAACAGCAAGCTGAATGGCGATGTCAGTCTGTGGGTTTTCACTGCCGTTGTAAAAGATCGGGTCGTCCACGATAAGGCTAAGAAGGTAGTCGAATGTTGCAGGATCTACACGAACCGACTGGCGAAACTCTTTTTCACGATGCTCAAAGAGATTGTATCGATGTGCCGTCGATCGCGGTATCTTTTGGCGAGACTCCATGTATCGTGTCTGGGTAACACCAGTATATAGGTCTGCTAGCTCATCGACTTCTTTATCGCTCTCACTAGATCTGCCATCTTGTGGGCTGCCCTCGCGTCCGAATGGTTCATTAAATCACTGTCGCTGTCTTCTAGCTCTGCCAGCAAAGCTTCCTGGAACAGGGCACTTGATATGGCACTGACAATCTTACTTTTCTCCGTTTCAGGCATATCTTCTGACGCTCCGGCTACTACAGCATCCACTACAGTCCAGATCCTCGATTCTATAACCTCCACTTGGTGGTAGTGGTGTCTACACAAACTCATTCACGTCTGTATCAGTAGTAAGTTAAAACAAAGCTCATTCATGACAATTGATGCTATTACCAAGGTCACGTGATGCTGTGACCCGTGTGACGGGCCGTCCGACGGCCTGGGGTTGGAGAAAGAAGGAACTTCTGCTGCTAGCTCTCGCGAAGCTTGTACTCTTCCTCTTTCTTTAACGTGGGTCAGCGGTCACCGTCAAATACAAAACTTGCAGCTTGAGGGAAATCGAGGTGTCAGAGTTGGCCAATCATTTTTCAGCTTCCTGTCAAAGTCATTTTTTGCGAGATTTTTGAGCGAAAAATATGATGTCTGAAACCCCCTACTAGGGTAACACCAGTATATAGGTCTGCTAGCTCATCGACTTCTTTATCGCTCTCACTAGATCTGCCATCTTGTGGGCTGCCCTCTGCGTCCGAATGGTTCATTAAATCACTGTCGCTGTCTTCTAGCTCTGCCAGCAAAGCTTCCTGGAACAGGGCACTTGATATGGCACTGACAATCTTACTTTTCTCCGTTTCAGGCATATCTTCTGACGCTCCGGCTACTACAGCATCCACTACAGTCCAGATCCTCGATTCTGTAACCTCCACTTGGTGGTAGTGGTGTCTACACAAACTCATTCACGTCTGTATCAGTAGTAAGTTAAAACAAAGCTCATTCATGACAATTGATGCTATTACCAAGGTCACGTGATGCTGTGACCCGTGTGACGGGCCGTCCGACGGCCTGGGGTTGGAGAAAGAAGGAACTTCTGCTGCTAGCTCTCGCGAAGCTTGTACTCTTCCTCTTTCTTTAACGTGGGTCAGCGGTCACCGTCAAATACAAAACTTGCAGCTTGAGGGAAATCGAGGTGTCAGAGTTGGCCAATCATTTTTCAGCTTCCTGTCAAAGTCATTTTTTGCGAGATTTTTGAGCGAAAAATATGATGTCTGAAACCCCCTAGTTAAACATGAAATACAAAAAATGTCTAAAACGTTTTTCATTGATTAGTCCAGCTGAGCAGAAATCCGTAGTGAAAATTGCTACCTAGGTGTCCGACACGAGGCTTGAATTATACACGCCATCGTAGGCGTCGTCTGTGCCAAAGTAGCTGGACAGATAGTACTCTGGCGTGGCCAGATCGAACGCTGGCATTTCCATCACACACGATTTATCCAAGCGCTCGAGGTCTCCTCCTACACGCACATACGATGCCAGCACCTTCATTCCGCAAGTTTCGCTCCACGGATCACCTGCAACCATCCGAGTCGAAACGACAGTGTCGTGTGTTGCGAACTCGAAGGCTATCAACTCCTTCTCTCCCCGAAGTGCGTCAAATAAGTACTCGGCGTATTTGTTGGGTGTCTGGGGATCCAGTTTGCCACTCATCAGCAGCACACTCGCTTGTTTTGGGATTGTAGCTGTCTTGTTCCAGTACTGATCACGCTTGTACACGATGCCGTTGGAGTCGTATGTGCTCACGTCCATCTCTTCACACGAAGGCGACTCCTCTTTCGAGAAGGCACAGTATTGAGGTCCAATAAGGTAAAACCCAGTACCCGTTTTCACTCTTGTAAAGCGATCTTTTAGTTCTGGCAGTGGTGACTCCATCATTTCAGAGAACACAATCAGACTATAGAGAAGGCTCGAGTCGAGCGCGCTGTCTTGCGTTTTAGTATTCACGAATGTGATGATAGCCGTGAAGAATTGATTCAGAACATCCATGTCATCAGGAGCACAACGCGCAAGGCGATAAACTAGTGGTGGGATGAGCGTCCTTATGTACGAGTCTGTCAACGCGTTGCCGAGTGCAGTGCGGAGACGGAAAGACGGTGACTCGTCGTTCCCCGTGCTGTTGACCAACGCAGCACATGCTGAGTATGGATCGTCGTCAAACTGCTGAATTAGATCCTGAAGAGTGCTGTTGAGACCTTTAGCATCGAAGCGGGACTTGCAATTGCTGTCGCTCTCACAAAGTGACAAGAAATCGTCACCTACCTCGCCGAAGTTGCTGTCCCATCTTGATAAATAGTAGAGCTCAGGCGCTCCAGAAGTTGTAGCGATGCCATCCAGCACGTATCCAGTTATCCAGGAGCAAGATGCATGAGTCTTTCTGTAAACATTGTGCCGTAGCTCACGCCATACACAATGGTATCAGCCCCGTTTGTAAATTTGGCGATAAAAGTCGCGATATCCGTTGCAGCTGTCGTCACGGAGAAGGACGCAAGGTCGCCGTATTTGCTCTGCAAGTCTTTGGCGCATGCAGGTACTTCCGACGGGTCAACTGTACTGTTCCAAGGGGAACCTGTGGAGGTAACCTGGGCCGCAACGCAATCAAGCAGGGTGCTGCGTCCCGTGCCGCGATGATCCGTCGTATACACGTTAACCATACCATCCAGCTCCGCGTGCAGGGTCACCATATCCGTCTCCACTACAGGCAACACGAATCAGATATCGCCACATCACCAAAATCAGTAACGCGTCAGCTAATGCAGTCAAAATGGAGTTATACTTACAACCCGCGGAAGATGAACCCGGGCCACCTTGAAGCATCCATACATTGGCTGCAGTGGCGGGGTTGGCTGCAGGTAAACGCTTAACAAAGACGTCGACTTTCGAGTTGACACCCTGAGGAGTTTCGCAAATTCCAGGATGCACTGTACACAGCGCATTCAGCGTCTAGACCCGTCGAGCTACCTTCATCCGAGAATGTGTACTCAGAACACGGGTACCAGCCATTCAGGGCACTTTTTGAGATAGTTTTAGAGGCGCTGAAGGCTTGCGTGGTGACCAATGCCCATGCGATAGCGTAGCGAAGCTGCATCTTGCTTGTGAAGACTTGAGGGATAGACACTTATTCGTTGCCGACGAATTAGGAAATGGGATCCTGGTTCCGCAAGCTCAGTGAGGAACATACAGATAGCTGGCGGTGCATTGCCGTCATTAGAACACATATCGCTTGATCCTTTAGAAGACAATCGCCGACGTCTAGTGGCAACAATTATTAATACAAGTGTACATGTAGCTGGTGAATTACCATCTCTGCAAATGCTCGGTTCGCCATATGCTGTTGCTCTTGCTAAATCGCTCTTTTGATTACAATTGCTAATGATTACTCAGGACCAGGCATGCTTCAATATTATTGAAGCATGCGTACGGCAATTTATACTAGGAGCAAATAAAGATGAGGTTTGCACTTCGGGTATTTTGCGATGATTCTAATTTCCAAATATGACCCGGTTTCTTTCGCATCAGTTATACATACTGTACTTATATTGAAACAAAACAGAGAAATGATTACACACCTATGTCCATTTACTGCGGTTACCGCTACCGTTACGGTAGACGTCTACATGTACAGTAGATGAACATAGAGCTTTAGGAACACCACCGTTACCGTTTCGGTAGACGTCTACATGTACAGTAGATGAGCATAGAGCTTTAGTGTAAAAGGAACTTTTGGTCCTATTTTTTGTCCTTTAATGTCAAGGACACATGTATCGCAAAAAGGTCAAGCTTGGCAGCACACTTTAAGAGCTTCCCTCGTGGCTAGCATTACCAGCTTCAGACTTCACCAAATTGGCATCGGCACAAGTTACTGTACAAGGCTTTGCTTGTAGACCACAAAGTCTCCAGCCTGAACAAAGATCGGCATCGTCCACCTCATTAAAAGTTTACTCCACTTCTTGCTTCTGCCCTGTTCGTTCCTTTTCTGACGCTTCCACAGCTTTAACATTGGCCATTGCACCTTCGATAAGCTCCACATACTCACTTGACAGCGAGGACACGCGGGCGAGACTCAAGGCGCGTTGCAGCGTATTCCCGGCTTCACTCCAGCGTTTGTTCGCCAATAAGAGCTGCGAGTAGTTGAAAAGCACTCCGGGCATCTCCCTATCGAGTGCCGCGACGTCAATCGCCTCACTCCTCGGTACCTTTGACAGCTCTCGCCGTCCTCGGTTCTGGTCGTACGTACTAATCGCTTGCTTGAAATATCTCTCCGCTGTATTGACGTGGCCTCTAATGGGGAAGATCCACGAGCAAGTGAGCGATCAGCTTCCCTACATGCAGGACGACCGAGCTTTACGCGGACGCACCTGTTCTCGTAGGACTGTGCAATACGGTCCAGTGTGACCACCCGATTCCGCTCCCTCGTGGCGACGTTCATCTCGCTCAAATTGTGCTCCAGCGCGTCGAGGTAGTAGTTTGTTGCGGGTGTATCTTTGTCCAACGATTCATACTGCGCAGCAATAGAGAACGCCAGCTCGAACAAGTGTCGGTCTGTCGGAATGTCATCCGCAATTAGTCTCCCTCGCCTTTTAGATACGTCGAGAGAAGTACGCACCGTGCGGGTTAGTGCCCCTGATGACGTCGTAAGCGTGCAGACAATGCCTAAGTGCCTGCTTTGGATCTCCCTACAGGGATCCACAATTATCAAAGATGATGATATCATTATCTACCAGAGACATAACTTCCAAAGGCCCCACCTGCTTGGCACTCTGCTCCGCTTGCTTGACCAGCCGCTCAACTTGCTTCACTGGAGAACTTTTTCGGTTCTTCACAGCACAAAACTTTCAATACCTAGTCGTCTTCATTATCATTTGTCTAGTCGAGCTTTACCTGGTAGAAGTGAACGCCCGTGGTCCCAGCCGCCACCATGAAGGCCAACAGAGCCAGCTCCTTCTTCGCCCAGCGCTTAAAATCCGACTTGATAGCTTCGTCGGAGCCCCTTGCTGCATTCGCAAAGGTTCGAGAAACGAAAAGCTTGCAGGAAGTCGTAGAGGAGGTGACGCCAGTCCGCCGCAGTAATGTACGCGTTAACCGTGCCGCCATCACTTTAGGCGTTGGTCTAAGTACAAGACTGAGAGAAATATAAGCATTTTGATTGGCTATCCACAATTGGTACATAGTACCGTTTTTGTTTTAACCCATGTTGGAAGTTCCAACATGAGTCTTTGTTTATGTTGGAACGCTCAACATTATGTTGACAGCATAGGAGATATTGTGACTTGAGGTTTGTATTGCACATCTGTCATTTATCCTCTTTAAATGAATTTTTGATTAATTTTTGTGAGTAAAAAAAACAAATGCACAGGTTTGGGGCTGCTTTTGCTGCGGATCGGATCAGCATGATAAAAAAGGGTAAGGACTCACCCATCATCGATGTGTGGGCCACACAGTGTGGCCGACAGCCACCAAATTCACTCATTCTCGAAAAAGACGTTAGAGTAAGAAGATGGTGGGACCTGTCGGCAAGACGCCACGGCACAAACTCACGGCCAGGGAACGACAACTGTGCCTGGACCTTCGGCGTCGAGATCGACGTGTACGTCGCGAGGAGTCAAAGGAGGAAGCAAAGGAGGAAGCGGCACCGAAGAAGACCGGCGCGCCTGTGAAGAAGAAGGCAGCGAAGGAGACGGCTGCAAAGACCTCGCGAGCGCCAGCTAAAACCTGGAGTGGTGTGGTGGCAGCATCAAAGGAGGCGGATGAGGAAGCGGGGTGAGCAAAGGCGAAGGAGGCGGAGCCTGTGATTTCTACGTATGACGGCGAAGAAGTGGAGAGTGTATTGGCAGACTTGGTGACAGTGGTCGGGTCTACGGAGGGGCTCGCGACGCCAACTCGTATTCTTTGACAGGGCTGCCGCCACTGCGCTACCTGCTGTGGTTTTATCTCGCTCTGCAACGCGCGAACGACCTGCAGTACAAATTTCCGGGAAGTGGCATTCTCCAAAACGACGCCTCAGAAGAGGTAATTATTATGTCTACCAGACCCAACATAAGCATAGTTGTGGTGTCATTTGCTCAACAAACTAATCAGCATAACATTTTTTCGTAACACATGAAGGAGCCATCTAGCGACGAAGACGGAAGAGACGCAGCACATGTTGCACCTGTGGCCCCAGCGTGTGTTGTCGATGGAGATCCGAATATGATGGCGGCAAGAGCTGAAGAATGCACGGGGCTGAATTCGGATGAAGACCCTGATCTTCAAGAGAAGCCGGAGAAGGATGACGACGCCAGCTATGACGACGATAGCGTGGATGATTGGGATGGTGATTGGGATCTCGGTAATCTAACGGATGAAGATTCCGATGGCGTCCCTGAAGAGCTTCCGGAATCGATTTGGTCAAGTGTAGCCAAATACAAGGGCGCGATTTGAAGCTTTGGTTGGGAGTACGGTACGTTATGCTGCTTGTATTCTACATAAGAAAATTGATTTGGATTAATTGTCAACTTTTGTACATCGTACCCTGGTGTACGACTGTTTGTAGATACTGCCAAATTTGGACCAGACCCAGAATACAAGGATCTCTACAGTGACGCTTTTGGGCCAAGTGACAGCATTATCGAAGTTGGCGACGACCCGATAACCTTGATGTTCTATTTCATGCCGCCAAAATGGTGAAGGCAAATTGCTGTAGAAAGCAACCGCTATCATGCTCAAACGATACTACGGCGTGCGCGGACGATTCGATCGCAGCGTCTGCAAGATGGAGAAGCTGAGGAAATTGGTGAAATTTGTCGACGACTTGCCGGTGTTTCGGATATTGAGCCCTGGGAGATTCTCAGAGCTATGGCTTTGTTGGTGGCACGGATGCTAGTACCTATTCGGAAGGGCATTGCAGCACATTGATCTACAAAAAGAGTGGGTGCTCTTCCTGCTAATCGCTTTGGGCTCTACATGTCGAAGAATTGCTTCTTCCACATTATGGGCTACATACATCTGTCCAACAACAATTCTCCCCAAGCCAAGGTGGATTGAGCGTGTAAAAACTAGACCCGTTGTTGATGTGCTTCAACGCACGTTTGCTCGCGACTACACAGCGCCTCCGGTCATTAGTTCTGACAAGGCAACGCTGCCTTCTCGCTCACGCTATAATCCAACTCGCCAGTACAACAAGGACAAGCCCCACAAGTGGGGCCACCAATATATTCATCGCAGCCTGTGCCAAGACGATTTACTGCATGAGGTTCGTATTTAGCAGCAAGCTCAGGCTTGCTGCTTTTTTTGGGGGTCTAAGTCCTTATGTTGGATGTGGGTAACATAAGTATTTTATTAGTATTTATTACGCTAACTTCTGTTTATTTTTTTTTAATTTTTGCAGAATTGAGATTTACTGCGGTTCTAAAACACACCTCCAAACACCAGTCCCGGCCGACAACAACAGCGGAGAAGCGGCCGTGCTCAGAAACATGAACGCACTGTGTCCACCTTCGTCGAAGTCGCCGTGGCGTTTGGTGGACACAGACCGCTTTTAAACCTCTGTGAGGCTCGCATTGAGATGTATCACCGCCGGCTATACCTCATCGGCACCATTCAAACAGATCGATCAGGTTACGCCCGTGGGGTGATTACAAAGAAAAAACCCAAAACAGTGAACGAGCGCAAAGTGTCGATCCCACCTCAGGGGACCACATTGCTTGCCCAAAGTAAGCAATTTTCAATGCTGACAGCAGCAATGTGGATGGATCGCAATCCGGTCTACATGCTGTCTACTGGGGGCAGCAGAGCGTCAGACACACTCAGTGAGTATGCGTCTATTTATTTATTTGCATTGTATAAGCTAACCAACTACTGATATGTCGTCACAGTGAGGCCTGTACATGGAGAGATGCGTGCAGTGCCTGCACCCGGTCTTATTCGGGACTACCATCGATGGATGGGCGGCGTCGACGTTCCCGACCAGCTGCGAATGCAGCGATACAGCGTACAGCTCGCATACAAGATCCGCAAGTACTACATAACTCGTTTGTTGGCCTTTTCGACATGGCGCTCGTGAATGCCTTTATTGTACATCGACACTACCGGAAGGTAAAGATGAAGAACCCGCCCAAACATTCGGCCTTCTTTGAAGCGCGGATGGAGCAACTGCTTGCAGTCGACGATCAAGAAGCTTTCGAGCAAATTGAGGTACGTCATTATGCTGACTGGTCAACACAAGAATCGCATTGGCCAGTGCCGTTTCCAACTTAATGTCGTTATGTTGGTACCTTGTAGCAAGCGACATCAGCAAAGGAGCAAAACGCGGCATCACCAGCAAGGTGTGAGTCTGCACCGTGTGGCCAAAGAGACGAAGGGGCTACTGAAACAGAAGACGGGCATCATCTGGAAGAGAACCCGGACACGGTGGACTGTGACCAGGGCATCAAGAGGCGACACCGCTCATGCAAGGTCTGCGCTGTGTATAAGTCCAAGCCAAAGAAATACACAAAGTACTTCTGTCCTGAATGTTCCTCCGGAAGCCGACGGTTCGTCGCACTCTAAGCTACATCCCTATATGTCTACCTAACACACTTCTTTGACTTGTAAATATCTCTGTAGTATTGCCCGAGCGCCGAGGGAGAAAACCTGTTTCCAGATATGGTACGAAGACTGGGGAAATGGCAACGCCATATCGCGCACGCTGCTACAGGAGCACACGCTCCGCAACCGCCCGCCTCCGACTCACCCAGGCAAAAAGCGCGCTCGTACCGCGCAGGATGGACGTGGCGACTCGCGCGGCGATGTAGACGGTAGTGCGGCTTTGTACGGTCGCGAGTGTAGCTAAAAAAAACGAGCGCGCAGTCGAAAAATAGGAGTAGAATGTAAGGTCATACATGTCAGTAAGCTGATGGGGAAAGCATGCAATCAAATGAAACACATTTCTTCTGCTGCTTTGATTGGTTCGCAGCTCTGACTCCACAAGTGCTGCACGTGTGCAGCACTCAGAAAAAGGGTTCACTCAGTAAAAAGGGCATCTCTTATGTTTATATATCAACATTAGCGCTGAAAATGGTTCGATTCGTTCAGCATAAAGCGCATTACGTTGTACATGGCGGTTTTCTTTCAACCATGCAATCCAGTTCTTCTCCCTTGACCCTCCCGCCAAAAATCGAACTTAAACACGACACATAGAATTTACAATATATTCTTATGTTGGACCTCCAACATAAGGATAAAAATATACCCCTGATTTTTTTGGCCGGGAACTAAGGAATTAAAACTGACCTGGAAACTTTTCAGGTCAGCTTTTCCTACTGTTTCCCAATTGACCAATCATATCGTAATTTATATTATACTATTATAGCCGACTGCGCGACAAAGAATATATTGTTCCTTACAAAGTTATGGCCAATCTGAACTTTTAAAGGCTGGTCCTAAGCAAGGGTGGGTAGGGTTAAAGGTGGGGTTTGAGGACGATCTGGAGTTGAATTGCTAAGCCAGGCCACTAAATAAATGATATTTGACCAATAACACTGTTTGATTTTGCCGACTATGATCCAATAATACTTGATTGTGGAGGTCCTGCTCCGATTTGGTCTACAAGGTACCTTTTAACAAATTAAGGGTTGAATGGCCAGTATTTACCGGCCATTTACCCTTACGTAAGGTATTCACAACAGATTGATTTAAAATCAAATACAGACATACGCTGGCGAGGCATTGCCTTGCCGTATGTCTACAATATTGAAATCAGCGTAGTTGCCGGTGTACTGGGCGTCTCGGCCAAAAGCCTTCGGAGATGGTACCATCTCTTCAAGGCAACAGGAAATGTCGACGACACCCCAAAGAATGAGCGGTCATCTAAATGGCCGATTGAAGTGCAACAATTTGTTCGCGATTATGTAAAGCAACACCCCTGCTTCTACTTCCATGAGCTGCGTGAGGTATTAAAAGAGAAGTTTTCAACACAATATCGCTGTTCCGATTCGACAATTTGTCGTGCTTTACGGTTCGATTTGGGGTTAACGCGAGAAGTGCTGACTAAAAGAGCTCGTGAAAGTATCCTAAAAGAGCGCCAAGAGTTTGTGAACAGGCTGTTGCCTTTCTACAGCGCGGCCAGATCAAATCGTGTTTGACAATGAAACTTCAAAGGATGGAACGTAGTGTACAATATCAATTTTGTGACTGCTACATCTTACCTTGTTAATTTGTTGTATGGCTTTGCTATGGTTTAGGTCCTCCCTGAGAAAACACGCGTGGTCCGCGCACGGAGACCCAGCGATTGTGTCCATTCCATTTTCCCTCGGAAAGCGAATCTCAGTTCTTGCTGAGCTCGACGCTGAAGGATTTTATGCGTGGGGTACAACCGAGGATACTTTCACCCGGCAGACGTTCCACGAGACTTTCAAGTTGAAAATTCTACCATTCCTCAATCCGTGGCCTTTACCGAGATCAATTGTCGCTTTAAACAACGCCAAAATTCACATGTACGAAGAATGTTAAGAACTTATTCACGGTATCGGTGCACTGTTATTTTTTCCGCCGCCGTATTCACCTGACTTAAATCCTATAGAAGTCGGATTTTCTCTTCTAAAACGATGAATCCAACGCCACGCAAATATGGCGTTCCGTGAAAATCCTCTTGCGGTCCTCAATGTCGCGCTGTAGTTTTGCACTAGACATTCTGAGGAAGTTGGACAAAATTTGTACGGCCACTGTGGGTACGATGGGAACAAACTCAGTATAGAAATTAGTGAGTGTTAATACTATTCATGTATTCGTACTGAAAACATCGTACTCTACCTCTACTACGCTCCTTAGAGTTGATCGTTAAGGTGATCGATATCATCCATGTCTTCTGCAGGAGCGGGAGTCTCAAAATCTACCGGGTCACGGAGCGGAGGGCAAAGGCTGTAGGCCGGTAAATCGAGAATTTCCTGGCGATATCCAACACGAACTTGCACTTGGATCACTGCACCTTGAATTTTGATCCTGAGCATTCTGAAATTCATGTCAGCGGTTGCTTGAGTTGTATCTTGATTCGTCTCCATTTCCTGCGAAAGCTGATCAATGTTCCGAAGTTGTCGAAATGTTGTGTTATCAGGAACTTGTAGTGGAGCGTCAGCTGGAAGTCGAGCTTGCATTGTTGCCATGTACAGCTGTGAACTTGCTCTTGGATTCGATTCTCGGTTGCTCTACGAATAGTGTTGGCTCTTGGCTCTGGTGCTCTTGGAACATAAACAAAACTCATTAATACAAAATCAGACTGACCGTGTAGGCGAAGGCGAGCTAATTCCCAAGATCTGGCGGCGCGGCTGGAGAAAATTTCCTCGTCCAACCTGAGTAATTCACGTAGTGGGGCGTGCTTGGTGGGCTTGAGATAGACGCTGAAGTCATCCTGCCAATCGTTTGGCAGACGACGAATGAATTCGGTTGCTACTTAGTCCTTGAATAGCCTAAAGCCACGTTCAATCTGAAAGGAGAAGTCGATGGGCTAGGTCTTGTTTCGGCACGAAGTGAGAGGATCGCTGTTCTTGATGGTAACGCGGCAGATTAGAATTGCTGGTAGTGGCAGCGACATTGTAAAACTAAAAGTGAGCCTTTAAGCCAAAGGATGCCAGGGCGTGGGAGAATACTCACGGTAGAGCTCGACATAATTTAGGAGATCATGTCGAAACGGGATGTTATTTTGCCAAATGTCATAAGATGTGGACACAATCTGTTTCGGTTTTGTTAATCTGTCTTATAATTTGTATTAAATCCATGATCTGTATATTTGCAATAAAGTAGGGATTTAGCCAATCGAGAACGTTTATGCCCAGAGAATTATCCCATCTGCCATCCGCCGAACGCCGATTGAACAGAACCTCCAAGTGGTGCGATTATTCCCGGAAATCCTATCCCGACTTATCCATATGAGACTCATACCCGAAGGGATGTGGCGTGCCGACCCAAACCCTTGGTTATGTCTCCGATTCGACGAAGGACTTGCACACACTTACCTCAAGCATCGAGCTCCCTGCAGACATGAGAATTGAACTCACGCCACCTGTTAACTGACGGGCTAATCAAACGCATGCAAACCAGTTGCCCAGAATGCATACTAATATTTTAATGAAATTTTGTCAAATCTGGTCAAATATGTCTTTGATTGGCATCGCCGTTTGGTTTCGTCAAAGGGTTAGGCTAAAATTTAGTCGGAAGCACCCGATCAGATAGGAGGGCTTCCGTAAGGACCATCCTCCTACGTAGGACCACAAAACTGAGAGCGTTTTGGCAGTAAGGCACAATAACACTCCTGGTTTTGTCCATGTCTAAAAGCCTATTAATACCTAGAGGTAGTGGCTGCAATTCCGACAGGAGTAGCCAATCATCATCTGCAATTGATTGCATGTGGCGCGAGAGCGCCGATCGCTGTGTGTATTAATAATGGGGCTCCTTTAGAGATGACTCAAACATGCACCGCGACAAATCTTATGAACACATGAAAATTTGTAAAATGTTTAACAGCCATGTTCCAAAAAACTTATAAGGTCGATGGCCAGTTTAGGGTAAATAGACGATGCCCCTACATAAATTGCAATAACTCAGCAAATATCTGATCGATTGAAAAACTGCGAGTACCTATCGAGTGTTCGCGATGTCAGCATCCCCGAAAGCGAGCGGATTTCGTTGCGCCTATTTACCGAAACCCCATACACGTTATGGATAGTGGGTTACAATAGTAAGACCCAGCTATATTTTATCGTGTATTTAACAGAGTCGGTACAGCGCCCCACCCCTAGGGTCTTCATTTCTCGATATCGTGTATCAGGTATACTAACATGTCTGCACTGTACGCGATAACGCTAATATCGTGATCTGAGTGAACCAAGACAACACAACATTTGTACAAAAACACATCTAGCGGGGAGTGACGGGTCATATTTTTGTCGATATTTAGAAAAGGATTCCACATGGCGATCTGCGCAAAAAAACATATATTCAAATCAAGTTACTTTTGAAGCCGGAACATGTGCTCTGACGACGATCTCACTAGATGCCGTCATCGTTGGTGTGTGGCCGCCATCCCGAACGACCCTGAGAGGAAACACTTCCGATTTCAGCTCTAGACTGCGACTCCGAGTCGCTGGCATCAGAGCCACCGTCACTTGCAGCGTGTGCGGGCTTCCGGGCTCGAAGTTTGCGCTTGCGTCCTGATTGAGGGATCATAGTCCCATTTTTCCAGTGTTTATGCCAGATATCCCAGCACGAAGTAGGTTCGCCTTTGCTGCAATGCTTCACCTTGTTGCAGAGGAATACGCGTGCGGCTAACTCGTGTCTTGATGTTGTTTTCAGCTTACATTCAGCACAGTAGAATGTCGTTTCCCCTCCTCGAGACGTGGCAGCGCCTTTTAGCACCGAACAAACCTTGCACGCACGCTGCCTACGCTTTCTCGTCTTATCGGAGTTTCCTTTGCGCCACTCGTCGGCCTGTACAGGCATGTGCGCCGCTCGAGCTTGTCGTGCCCGCGTTGGCGTCGCGTGATGCCCGCGGTGGCGAAGAAGCTGCACCCAATCTTCCGGTAGCAGCTGACAGAGCTGTAGATGAAGCGTCTTCAGAAAAGTCACGTGGGAAACCCTTGGCTTCCCGGTTGCCGCGCGATGGTAATTGTGCACGATGAAAGCATTGATGATAGCCATGTCTATCAGTCCCAGAAAGAGAGATTTGTAGTACTTCTTGTAGCGCCGAGCCAATTGCAGTGAATACCTAATAATACGTACAATACATGTTAAAACGATGACTTCAACGTGTATATACAGGATATGAATACTTGCCGTTGTAGACGTAACCGGTCGTGAACGTCGACTCCGCCCATGAAAGTCTGATAGTCTTTAACGATCCGTGGACACATCAACTCTGTCTGATCTCCAGCTACTGGATTCCTAAACACGATACGGTCTGGTACTGCACTTCCTCCAGCAGCAAGCAGATACACCGCTTGATTATCCCACCAACGGACGGCCTTGATCGATGGCACCTTTTGGAGGGTGGCTACGTCATACGTTCCTTTGACGATCTGTGCTGGTCGCTTCTTTGATTCCTTCCTGCCGTTTTTAGTCTTCTTTGGTAGAATTGCTTTGCACAGCCCCTTTCTGTTCGTCATTATTGTGCCCAAACTGTAGAAGTTCATGGTCAGCAGCTGCATAGCCAGCGCGACAGAGGTGTAAAACCTGTCGGTGACTATGAGACGTCGCTCAGTTGGTCCGTTTACGCCAAAGACTTGACGTAAGTTCCGTACGACTGCGGCAGGTCCCGATTTTTCATCACTGGGTGTGCTACTGTCTTGCATTTGTTGCTTTCCACAATAGACTTCAAACCTGTAATATACACAATAGTTCAAAAGATTTTAGCACGCCGAAGACACGATAAGGTAGCTTTGAAACCAAAAAAAAAAGAGCGTGCCCGAAGGCACGCTCTTTTCCTTACCTGATGCAGTATGCAGACTTGGAACAGCACAGCATAAAAAGCTTTGTGCCCCAGCGATGGGGCTTGTTCCATATGAAGATTCTCATCTTGTTGAACGGAGACGTACACGGAAGCATCGCTTCGTCAAACGCCATTATTGGAGGTGGGATGAAACTTGCCTGAAATGTTTCTTGCAGCACGTCAATCACCGGGCGGAGTTTCCAAGCTCGATCGGTATGCGCTCTTGCGTCAGCATTGCTGCTAAAATGGAGATTCCGCGAGATATGATAGAAGCGATCTCTAGTCATAAATGCGTTAAAACAGCCACGAGGTATAGCACCTTCATCTGTAGTCTTCCAATGGTTATCAAACCTCTCTTTGTTGGGAGCTATCGTTCTTGCAATAAGTAATCCAAGAAAAATAGCAATTTCTCGTCCTGAAATGTCCTTCGTGTTCAGCAGCTTAGTCTTTATGATATCCGGAGATGAGACATGGAAATCAGGCCTTTTCAGCTTCCTATCTAGCTGCTTGGCGTGTAGACTCTCCACTCGCGCGTCCAGGTTCTCCATAAAGTAGTCGTTACTAGCACCCGCAATTCTTTCTAGTAAGTACGGCGGGACGAACTGAAAAATGCACCAATTGGGGTCTCGGCAGCGCTCAACGCTGCAGCTGTTGGTCCATGTTCACCGCGAAATGAATCCGGATAGTCAATATTTGCCCAATCATCGCGACGCACGTCGTAGGGTTCATCCATGTATGGGTAAGGCGTCTGATTGTGTACTGGAGACCACCCGTTCTCCTTCATGTCGGCTAAAACATCAGCCTTGAGGTTGCCACGTGCAATCTCGTGAACACCACCTACTTCTTCAAGTAGAGACGCATCAATGGAAGCTCAGGTGGGACGACATCTTCATCTTCAATGCTGGGATCAGGCTCAGCGAGCTCAGCTCATCATTCATCGTGCGTACACAGAGAATCCTCCCCCCTCCTCGTCCGAATCAAGACTTGCAAAGACATACTTGTCATCGCCGGGCGTTAGAATGTTAGGATCGTCTGTTAAAATATACATGATAGTTGTTATTATCATGTATGTGTATCATGTATACATAGGAATTGTATATCGTGTACATACACGTTTGAACCTACCAGATAAAGACGAACAGAAAAACGCAGCGTTCGATGCCGCGTCCACGCGATCGCCGTCTGCGGACTGTTGCACATTTGTGGGGCTTTGCGGAGAGTCGTTAGAGTCATCTGACTCATGTGAAGACCCAAACAGCTCGTACAGATTGCGCCTTGAAGTGGTTGGCACAGCTGGAAAAATACAACGTTGAAAAGAGTTAGCTACAACACCTTCGAATTGTATGGATGGCACAGTAAACGTACCGGGTGTGTCTGGACTTGACGAAAATAAAGCATCGATATCGTCGTCAGCTTCGTGCGGCGAAGTAGTAATTAGAGGTGCACTGGAGTGAGATTGCATTGGAGAGCTGGGGTGCGTCTGTTGTCGTACTGGGGTGGTTGAGAGTGGCTCTTCACGCACTGTACTAACTGCATAATACACGATAGTGTTAGACAGGTACGGTGTAATGTACAGGCGTTGTAATATATACCTATTGGAGGTGTAGTAGCGTCATCAGGTGGAGTGGCTCCATCATCTTGCCTCGAGGATGCGTGTGTGGCGTCGTCGGTCTGTCGTTCATCTTCCTTTTGCCTCGCAAGCTCATCTATACACGCGTCAACGGTTAGGCTCAGGTTTTCAATACATCATTAGAATAAACAACTTACCGAGGTCTAGTCGATCCAAATACGACATCAGCTCCTTCTCCCCTACAAAGAAGTCTATTCCGCGCACGTCTGTCTTGCTTTTACCGGGCTTCAGATAGGTGTGGTCATTTGAGAGGCCTGTAGGAGGCTTGGAAGACCAGCCTTCCTGCCGTAGTTCCTTCCACCGGGCCCGAAACCCCGACATCTGACTGGGAGCGGGAGTTTTCTGAAATGAGCGCCAAAATGAGTGACGTTGAAAATCCCTGCAGTTTCTTATATTGATTTGGCGTGAACCACATATCGCTGAGTTGCCTCTAAACTTTTATTTTATGAAAAATTGTGCAATGCACCGCCTGCGCACACCGCACCAGGAAGGATGGGGATCAGGCTTCACATACCTATCCCTCTTTGGCTTAGCGTTTGTATGACCGTATACAAAAACAAGGTGAAAAACAAGCAGATCATTCATGCACCATTTATCGTGTATTATACAGGATAAGCCCTCCCTACGAAACGTGTATAATACAGGCCGTCGCTTTGGGGGGGTTAACATTTGTTCAACAACAAGTTGGAAAAATCACCTTTCACTACAAAATCAGCTCGTAAAACAAGGGAGTGCTCTCAGATTTAAGGGCAATCGTAGGACACAGGTAGCATTCGTTTTATTTATAAAGGTACTACAGGTCCTAGATTTTGGAAGTTTTGGGGGTCTGAATTACTTGAAGTACGTATATCTACGGATTATTTAGTAGAGAGCGGTCGAGCAGGTCGTATCGTTTCTAAGATGGAAATTGTAGCCCCAGGATTTACCGTGGACTCAATGGAGAGTGAGCTCGATTAAGCCTCTAGAAAAGTAGACGCGTCTGCCCAAGCAAGCGTTTACATCTTTCTAAAAAGGCACATTTGCAAAACGTTGTCATCATCGCATGCGGAAAGCGTGACCAAGAAGAAATTTGCCAAGCTTCTTGCTTTATCGTTTAAGAGCTTGAGCAATCCTTGGCAAACATCCAATCAACTACCTGCGCTCCATGGAGAGGCAAATAAAGGAGGCGGCAGGAACACATTTGTTTTGTAATGATACGGCCGCAGGCCTCGTGCTTTCGATTTTAACTGGCTGAAAACACAAACATCAAGCTCCGCCAATGGCCATTCACCGGGTCTCTCGCATAGCAAACATGTCAAGCAAATCGAATTTGAGTATGTGGTCAAGGCAGCACATCTCAGAACCGGAACGCGCTCTCATTGTAGTGGTATTTCTTGTTCTTGCCTGCATGCAACAGTGCCGTCGTCACGTGGTAGAAACTACGTCGCTTTCTAGGGCCTTGGCCTTGATGTACAACAACAACGTCTTGTCATGACCAACGTGAGCCCTGTATACCTCGCGGAGGGCATGCACCAGAATCGTCTGCGCTACATTTCACTTGTCAAAGTCTATGAAACGCATCCGACTGATGGCAGACGTTGACCCAAATCATTCCTCAATTGCGCTGGTACAGGCAGCGTTTGAGGGCGGACTGCTGAGAGTAGGCCGTAAGCAATGTTCGTCTATATTCATATATTAAGGATCGACGGTACATACTACAACTGCGGTGGTTTACTAATGGTGCTGGTTGCTCGACATCAAGTGATTCAAGAAGCCTAGTCACCGCGTCTTTGCGTGTTCAAATTCCTTAGTAAGTTTCTGCCAAATAACGGCTTTAGCCCAATACGTCCGTCAGCAGCTTTTTCAAATTGTTGGCCAATGAAGAGATCGGGCACGGAGAGGCATGAGCTCCAGGCCCTATCAGCGATGAAGAGGCACAGCAGATCTGCATAGATTGCGGGGCATGCTGTTTAAACCGCGGATGGAGCTGGCACGTGCCCACCACTGCATGATCGCTAAGAATGAACGGAGACACATGAGGAGTTAGTTCATGCCAGAGTTTTGTTTGTATTCCTTTCATGAATAAACGTCATCATCGGAAGAAAACCACGGGTATCGCGACAGGATACTAGCTTCAACAAAAGCGATAACTACGTACACTACGATACATGTTGCATACGAACAATTACGGTGACACCCCTCATATTGCTACATACTATCCATGATATTATCAGTTAGATTAACCACCTTTAAAAGTTAAAACACCAGTCAGCATAATTGCACGAATCAACCGCAGGGCTAAGAGATCCCCCGTTGAACAAGGGTGCCAAAAAGCTCTCGTAACAGCTCAGCTTCTCACGCAGCGAACAACCCTGAGCACAGTTTCTTACACTTCGCAACCGAAATGAGACTTCAGAGAGGTCGAAATTCTTGACTCAAATTGGGCCCATTGACAGCGTAGATAGTCTCCGACTCCTCCCTTTCCGTCTTATCACGTGACCAGAGCACATCAAGAACCTGAAGTTACCCCTTTGTCGATTATAGATAGTCGAGACACGATCCCAGGCTAATAATGTTTACAAAATACTGAGTCTCTAGCATCATACTTACCTTGCTTAAAAGTATTCTAGTGATCTTCACTGTCTCTTCATAATTTTTTACTATCACTGTCAGAATCACCTGCACTTCAAATAGCATGTCAACAAACGCTACACGATATATTCAGTTTAGCGTCGTGCTCGATATCATGAGTCATCTCTGAGCCGCTATGAAACTTAGCTCGCATCAATACAAATGATGGTAATGGCACTTACCCTCTTGTTCTGCCTGTTTAATCTTCTAAGTAACTAAAGATTGATCACCTCTCATACCAAACTCAATGAAAGCTAAAACAAATCCATTTTGTACATTTTAATGCATTTAGCGCGCTGATTCAGCGCGCACAAGCCGGTGGAGCGTTCACTATTCATTTTGGACAAGCCACAAACGGTAAGCACGAAAGTAGTTCAGACTGTCGACGAAATAGGTGTTACATGTACTAGCCTCTACATTGTGCTCTTATTTATCGCTTGATCACTGTACATGGCGTAATGTACGGTTTGTCCCTAGCTGTCCCAGGGACAAACATGCGAGGGTTTCTGATAGATAACAGTGCCATAATCGGGCCCTCTTCAGGTTATAACTCCGAGGTGGCACTGACCAGGATCCGGGGGCAGCATCATTAGCAAAATCAACGTGTAAGCCTCTCGTTATTGTAGTGACAACGGAGATTAGGTTAAACTGGTAGAAGTTACAGTACGCCGCGTCAGCTATCTGCTTATGCACCACCCAGATGATCAAGTACGGCAACGAAGCTGGTGCCACGGTATTCTCCAGGGCATGGGAAATATACGATCTTCAATTAAACTACAAAAATGTATTTTGATTCACAACTCACTTTGTCCTTTCAGCGCAAAATTTGAGCTATACACGGATCGATTTCAGATTCAGAATTTGTCCGGTGTAGAAATCATGAGCTGCTATCGATGGCTAATTAACAATCACAGCCCACTTGACATCCTCAACTCGAGTAAAATCAGCAGTTTTTGTCCTGCGTTGTTACAGCTGCGCAGCACGCTTTTGGTTGACCCTTTTTGAAAAAAAAAGAATTTAATTCAAAAAGAAGCTTAATACGAACTAATTGCAATACAAGCTATATTATTTTACACGGAGATAGTTATTACTGACATTTGGATACTATAAAGTATACTAGTATGGCAGCATCCTCACGGCAATTGGTCGCCACGGTTGCTAAGGGGCCAATACCGAAAAATTTATTATAAAAAACTTTTGGGCACCGCCCCCCAAGCATCATATGCAAATACATAGGTTGAAGCACAACAACAATTTTTTTTCATTTTCAAAAGCTACAGTTGACAGGACCTTGTTGCTGCCAGTTGCGTCGCTACAGAGGAGGTAACTGTGTACTGCTGGTGCGGTGAACGTCCTGATACGACAGCACTCACGCTATGTTATGCTGTCAAGATCTTAGCTGTGCCAAATGCCGAAGAAGGTCCACGCTAGGGGCTCACAACCAGAAAGAAGCCTCAGTGGTCTGGGGTTCAGACCAATGCAAGTATCCTGGTTATTGTCGCAACAAGAGGGCATTCAAGAGAAATGGAGAACGCCACTGGCTCTGCGCTGAACATCGCGATCATCAGAATACTATGCAGCGTGATCGCTACCGGAAAACTACTAAGAAGGATGGCAAGAAGGAAACAAAGAAGAAAACTACGGCAATCAAAAAACGGAAGATCCAGAGTTCTACGTCTTTGAGCACCCAAAAAAAAGGGATCAACTCCTGCATCTACGGCTTCGATTGAAGATTCCTGTTCAAGCACAAGCCGTGATAACGTAGCTGTGGAGCATGTCGAGCTGGATGTACCTGCGGTGAGCAACGCTCAGCGACCACGTGCTGTCGAAGGTGTTAAGATAAAATCATCAGGGCAATCAATCCGTGAAGACGAGAATGCAGGTTCTGCCCTAGGCGGGGAGGTTTCGACGCATCGTGAACATTCGCCTTGCCTGTGCCACAACTCTCCTTTGGTGCAGTCTTCCCAAATGATCTACATGCTAGTTCCGCTACAGATTGGGGCATCATTGCCGTTATGCACGGCTCAGCAACAGTCTATGATGCCGGCCTCTGTGATGGTTGCACCAGGAAGTTTAGGTGGTGCTACTGCAGTCTCTCAAGTTCAGCATGTAATGCTACCGGTATCTCAAGTCCAGAATAACGTCACCTCATCCCAGCGCGCCTATGTTGTGTCTGCGCCACCAGCTCCAACAAGTACGTACTCGCCGCTTTTTCTTTGAAGATCATCATGTAAGCGGCTACGTCAACTAACTGTGGAATGGCTTTGTTGCATTAGAGCAGGGTGGTGAAACTGACGCTGGCAATACGGTCAGTATTTGAGGCATGGGAGCTTACTACGTGTTCTTCGCGTGCTGTGATATGCTCTTACGATTTTTAAAGTACTACGAACACAATAATTCATAGGAATAAAAATTATTTTGATTCAAGGTGAATATTGTTCTACAGACGGTTTGTCTAAAATTGACGTAAACTTGCACTTCATACAGGCAAACTTGCCCTTTTTTTTGCAGGAAAGAGCAAACCAAGCAGAGCTCTTACATACATGTAGTAAAACTCTATTTCGAGTTGAAAATCACATTTTCATTAATTGCCCAGCGATATTATGTATTCTTGCCGATACTGCAAATACAACGAGTCATAGCCCCGTTAATACGCAGACTCCAGTAGTTGATACAGTGCGAATGAACGCTTGTGGATGCACTGGTTACATTGTTTAAACTTTTTTTGTTTGGTGACGTTACATTGACGCCACTTAGTTAGACTAACGACTTCATAGTTTTATTTGAATCTTCACTCAATTTCCATGTCCTGTTCGTGTCGTAGCCCTTGTTTGCCAGCAGTCACGATCAACCCGAAGAGCTTAGTTTTACTTAAGTCCTTCGAAGTACAGCACTAGAATCTTGCTTCCACCCAGGTATGCGCAGCCATCATTACTGCAGCAATATTACATTGCTTTATCGGAGTCCCTAAAACAAAGCATGTTAAAAAGCCTCGTTGCTGTCCAGAATCACAAGCTTTCTCACCTCTTGTAGTTCTCGGGGCGACAAAGTTGTCTTTTTCTATTGCGTTGCGCTACGAGCTGTTTTGGCGCCTCGAAAGCCATTTTTCGTAGTTTTCACCTTCCTATCATCTTGGTGTGATGGTGTTGTTGTGGGCTTGCGCCACCGCTTTCATTCTGTCTACCACCGACGAAGCAGCTAGCGTCGTTTGGGCGACAGCTTTTAAAACACGCTGCTCCTCACTTCGGAAAATTGCTAATTGCTCGGGAGTAGCTGTGAGTCGTTCTAGTGTCAGTGGCTGTGTAACAACTATTAAATTTCGATGTGTTATACGTGAAAGGGCTACGTATGCCTACGAAATGTTTGGAATTGCATTAGAGTGAAAAACCACACACGAGCATGTAAGCCCTTGTACCTTATGCACTGTCATAGCATAAGCCAATCGAAGCGGAATTCCCCTTCGAACAACGCGAAGATCACTGGATGCCTTTCCCCAAGAAACGTCTTTTGGTGGTATTGGAACGATATTTGGTACTTCATCTAGTACGGAAGGACCGATATACGGGTCTGTGACTTGAACGAGCACGATGGGTAGATCGCTTCCCGACACAAAAAGTAAAGTCATAAACGATAGCATTTGTACCATTGCACAGACCTGCAGCTTGGGTAATGTTGTAGGTAAGTGTTATAGGTGCACCAACACACAGTTTTAACCTGTTAGGCACCACTCTGTCATGATCAGCGTTAGCTGTTTGAGCGTCTGTTAGAAGTGCGCGAACGGTTCCAGCAGGTATGTCTCGTTTTGTCGTTAAACGTTTTTGTTGAACGAAGTGCTGCGAAGTTAAATGCACAATCGGTACATGAGCTGATACTATACTGTGATCGTTGGCGTCATTAACATCTATATTTTTGTATGCAATATGTTTGGCATTAGCCATCCACTTAGGTTTTCCAACAAATTGCACTGAACGGGAGTTGAAGAGATCAATGTCATCCTGGGCTGGCGATTTTTTACGTAGACGACGAAGAGCGCTAAACCAGTCAGGATCTAAAGCTCCTCTATTTTGACTAGTTAGCATACACACCGTTTCAATACTATCCCATATTTCTTTCCCACGTCGCTGAACCTGGTTTGAAATCTTTTGAAGGGGTGTTGATAGTGAAGTTGGGACAACGGGGTCTAATTGAGCAGAATCTCCAGTAAAGTACACATCTCTTCCACCAAAAAGCTCGTTTGAGTTGCTTGGCCATATTTCTCTCATTCTTTTATCAATCCAATATAACATGCCGCAGGATATCATACTAAACTCATCAATAATAACTAGATGTACGTCTTTATATTCTTCCTGCAATCGTTTCAGCTTTGTTGGGCCCGTTTTCGAGTCCGTTAGAGATTTGTAGGGAATTGAGAATGAGGACTTTGAAAACGATGAAAATGAGAAAGCTGAGCACAGTGTCATTCCTTTTATGTTAAATGCAGCAGTTCCTTGATGAGCTAGGAGTAGTACCCGTTTTGATTTCCGTCTCGTAGCTTTATGTTCACCAAATACGTTGTGCATGTCCTTCACTATATGGCGAATTAGCCAGCTTTTCCCAGAGCCACCTTCACCGTTTATAATCATTTGGAGAGGCTTACACTTAGATTTATCCAGCATACATGTAACCGTCTTCTCGATTGTTCCATTGCAATTGCAAACGGAATCCACTGCGATTCAGCCATTTTTTCGGTATTAACTAGATTTTTGTTATCCGAAGTAGGGTATTGATAGTGCGATTTCAAATTTCCAGTTTGACAAAAACTGGTTCCTAGTGATCGAGATTCTTTTTTCTCCTTCACCCATGGCTTTAGTGATCCCAATCTTCCTTGCATGTCCTCATCTTGCTACAACTGCTTCAGATCTCGAATCACTTGACCGCTGCAGCTTCTGCAGCTGAAAGAACACCTCCGTTGACCATTGCAAGTTGCTACTCTGAGATAATGATTGGCTATCAGATTCATTCAAAACGTCACGAGCTTTATCAATGATGGCAGACGTGTAGGTGTGTTTGGCTTTCCACTCCATCGGTTTATTTTGGTTTACTGAGGTTTCTACCGCACCCATGGGTTCTGGTTCTAGCATTTCTCCATCAGTATTCGATACAAACACATACTCAGACGGAGGCAGGGCAGTTATACTTGATTCGCTACGAGCGGATTTTATTAAATCTAATTGATACTGCCGAGCTAACTTGGCATTTGATTCGTGTTTCAACTCTGCATCCAGCAGCGAATTTTGAGCTTGAAAAAAGCGTGCTATTGCTTCATCATCGGTTGTGGGAAGCTCCTCTAACGTCCGCCATGGAACATACAAAAATACTTCGGAGAAACAGAAAGTGGGGTTCGACGAATCGGGTCGTATCCAGGGTGTCTTTTGCACAACCGTGGCTTTCTTGCGTTTCTTGATCCACCCTTCACCGTTCATACACTCGTACAGATCATCGGAGGATGCTACTTTACGTATCGACTCAATCGTTTCGAAAGTCTCTACAAATGTTGCTAAAGTCATAGCGTTAAAATGATCATTGTCCGGGCGATTCATGTACGCTTTCTCGATAGGCTCAATTCGAATAGTCTCGATCTCTGGTGTACTTGCTAAGGCAACAAGGTCGTCTAGGTTTTGCGGCTCAACGCGATAGTAACCGGTACTGTGACGCATCACCTTGACTTTGGTGATTGAGCGGGATTTACTATGCATTGGTAGATTGCGAAGGAGAATGTATATAGCTTCCGGTGCACCAACCTCGCGAACCGCGAGAGTCGCATTTGCTACTCGCTTCAGAATCGAATGATAGGGAAGATTTGAGTCACTCCGTTGTATAGCTTTTGCAATCACTCGCCTGAATCGAAGTGTATCTGGCTCTGCTTTGCTTACATACGCTCCTGCGTATTCAGCAGCTCCGTAGGAGTTTCCAATTAGTTGCAGGTCCATATTAGCACGCCAACACGAAAGGAGATGCGGTAAATAATTGTTAATAGTGGACACCTCACGTTGTAAGTGGATTTTCAAGGAAGGTGTGCCATCTGAACTCGTTTTCGTTTTAATACAGTTCTAGGTTGTAAACTCTTGGGGAATCCAAAACGACATTCGTTGCCTTTCTTCCTACAAGTAGAACCTGCGTGGCATTCATGCTGCTGCACACGCTGAACAAGTCTGGCCAAATCACAATTCCACTCTTTGTTACCATAATGTGGTGGTCTTAAGGCCAGAATGTCACTTTCACTGGCAGTACAAGCAGAGCATGGGCACGAACTAAGCTCCGAGAGCGTCTTCGTTAGGACTGATATGTGTTTATCTACAAAATCAGCTAGTTCGGCCCGTCCATCATCCGTCTCTGATAGTTTTAAAACGTCAGGTGCATCTTTCACCCACAGCAAGCAATGTATGTGAGGAGAGCCTCGTTGCTGAAATTCTACACGCCAGAAGTGATCTACAATTTCGCCTAAAGGTTTAGACCTCCCGCATAAAATGTTATCGAAGAATGCTTGAAATCTTCTGTTAAAGTGACGGGCACTAATGTCTGGGTTCTCATTTAGATACCTCCTTCGTTCATTAAACGAGAGCTGTCTGCACTCTTCCAGTGTCAATGCAGGATTGCATGCTCGAGCGAAATTTGGCCAAATCGTATCCGCTGCGCTCAGTGTTAAAAAGAAAGTAGGCCATTTCGTTGGCAATACTCGATTTCCTATCATTGACATTAGGTCTTCTCGTACGTTCGACCAGTATAGTCCACTACCTCTCACAACTTTAAAGTAAGGTTTTAAGGATTTCAAAACGTTCATAGCGGCACTAAGTTCTTCCTTTTCGTTACTGGAGCGGCTTTCTCCTTGTGTTCTTCCACAACCGGCTAATTCCATTGCCTCGGCACGTGTTTCAGAATAGCGAATTCGTCGAACTAAACCGTCAATTTGACGGCGTTGAATTAGATTCATGCAGAAAAATTTAAAATTGCCGTGGATAACATAGCGCCGGTCGTGCCACTTCATCAAGTGAGCACAATATTCGGCTAGATTGTACTCGTGATGTCTAGTTTCGAATTCCAGAGGGTGATAACCACCCAAACCGTCTGGAAATAAAGTAGGAAAGCAACATTGCATTAGTTGTTTCGTTTTGTACTCATCAATAGTATGAGTTCTACGGTGCATATTTCCAATCGGGATTTAGTTTCTAAAGAATCGGCTCCTATCGAATTATAAAATATGATCCATTTCAGTTTGATCGTCTTGGTTAACTTCTAATTCAAATGACTCAGTCACATTTTCAAGAATATCCGTTTCATTTTCACTGCCATTCGAACTCGTAGTAGTAGTAGCTAGATGACTCTGTTTTCCCTCAGATTCACTCTCATTTCGGACACCGGAACAAGTTTGGCCAGTCATACAGTGAGTATCTGGATTAAGTTTTTGACAAACGTCGTCTTCACTCGGCCCCTCAACACCGTTGCTACTAGGCCCACAGTTTTGCTTTTCCCTGTTTAGTTGGCTTACCGATCCTCGTAATTCGCTGACATCATCATCCGTGATGGGTATACTTGGTATTTCCTGGTTGATGTTTTGATCGAGTTCCCTAAGATTATCTTCTGAAATTTGAATGTGCTCATAAAGCGGGTTATTCGCTATCAGCCAGCACAAGGCGCGCCTCACCAAATCTGGCCGCACACGAAAATAGTTCGTTGTATTATCCGATTGTGATTTAAGTAACACAACTCCACATTCTTTCAGTGGTCGAGGAAGTTCTTTTACCATTTTAGCCGGCTCGTTCCAGTAGTTGACTGCATTTCCGCGAGTAAATTCTTGGCCATCTCTGTATTGATTTACGCACGTAGTGAAGGAAATACCTAGTCCAACCAGCCTTGACTCTATTCGATTCAATTCAGCCAGTTCAGTCGGAACTGTTCCGATCCTAAAGCCACTACTCCGGCAAAATTTTGGTGTTTTTCGTGTCGTCAGCGATCTATTACATCTATCACACAGCCATATCATTGTTTTATTGTTGCTACAGCCACCAGCTAGTAGCCTGTCACGAACGCATTCATTAGAAGCATCGCCTGCAAGCCCTTCGGGAACTATTTCACATTCTCCTTCAGCGTTGCACAGAGGTGAAAAGAATATTGATTTGGGGTCGAATAGTTTTAACTTTGAATTATACGCATTCGCAACCTCTCCGCAACTTCCGCACACTCGAGTCAAGGGTGCGTCAATGGCGTCGAAGAAATCTGCAATAGTGAAATGACAAGAGCTAGTCACTGTCCGTAACAGTTTATACCAGTCTTGTTGCATACCTTTGTTGTCGTTCACATGATTGGCAGCCTCATTAGCATCAAGGAGACGGTCTTTACGCTTCCGACGCTTGCTCTGGGGGAGACTTTGAGAGTCTAAATTCCTCCGCTTTGTTTCTTCGTGCCGTGTTAATCGAGCATTCATTTGCTCAGTTTCTACCTCGTTGAGTCTTTCGGCGTGTTGATTAGGTGTGTGTTGTTGGGTGGTCCCTATACGAGTCGCTATTCGACGTATAACGCGTAGTGCTGCTTTGGCTTGCTTGGCCGCTTTCATAGCTCGCGTCTTCTTGGTAGCACGAACCATTGCGACTCAAATCGTTTAATGACTTGGAGTCAAATATTTCGACTCGAAATTAGGACAGGCTACTTCACCTGTGTTCGTTGAAGTAAATGTACGTTGATGCTACAGATCGAAAAGTGCGTAGGGTACCACGGTACGCCCATGGTTCCATATTGATCTTATAGTCGTAAAAGATTTCATTTTTCAAGGGCGCATCTTCCTCCTTGTTTTCTTCCTTATTGTACATATTTAAACTACTCTACAGCAACAATAACATAAAATATCAGCAATGAAAAAAACTACATTTACTCCCAACCTCCAACTGCCCTTCAAAGTGCTCGTAAGCCGTAGTAACATACACGTTATATTATATTATAAGCCCGTGTAAATTCGATCTACAATTAAATTTACCTCAGCAAATACGTCGATATGTAGCAGCTACGGCGGAAGTTAAAAATCAAATGCAAAAGCAGCAGTTGTACATTAACTAAAACAATACTAACGTTATTTCCTGAACTGGGTCAACTCACATGAATCCTGTGCAATTTGTAGATCCGCAAAAGCATTGCTTTTGATTCTAGAAAAAAAAACAGTTAGAGTTTCGAGTAGGGACCATTAACAGCAGGCACTTAGCTTGCCTGATCTCGTACAAACGCCCTTCCGTACTTGATGGTAATTTCTTCTCCCTTGTTAATAGCGGTGACGGAAAATATTCCACAACAGGTCTCACCACCGACCTCCCAGCGCTCCACAACACAATTTGGCGAGCAACTATGGTTCGCAAATCGGGCGATTCCTCCAATGAAGCGTGCATGAATCACCTCATTTGTATTCACAGCTAAACCATACGTATGGGGGGAGCGCCGACTTTCCTACAAAGCATAGTACCAGATTAAGTAAAATCACAAACTACAACCACCTAAACGGTATCTTACCTTTTCTTCACGTTCCCGATACATCGCTCGACTTATCACCTCGCCTACGTACTGAGCTATCAACGTATCACGCTCGATTGGCATGTCCGCCATCAAAGAGATGCATTTGCCAGGTAGGGACGCCAGCGATAGTTCTGCATGTCTGCCACGTTGCATTCGTTGGTTCCCACATTTGTAGTTTGATGCGCAGTGGCCTTCCACACACTCTGTTTGTGTCTATAAAATTCATTAGTCGCGTACTTGTCCAGGCAAACAAGTCAGAAATTGCCAATTTCACGCACAGCTTGATTTTCACAATTTGAAACACATGTCAAAGTCCAGTCAGCACGAGGCTGACACTTACAGTATGATATGTCCAGCTAGGCAAATATCAAAACGTATAGGAATTAGTACTCTAAGTTAAATGTAAAGTGTCATCTTTCACATTACCGTGGGTCTGTTACGAGGTCTACACACGTATACATTTTGCGCCACGTCTTCATACTCCGCAAATGCTTGCAACACGGAACGTTCTCGGTACACCTAGTATTTATTGTCAGAAATTCTGGTCAATTGGGCTACAAACATTCACCACATACTTGATTTGGACCTTGCCTCACGCGCGTATGTTGGTTTTCACCCCCGCCTCGAAGAAAGAACTCGTCCAGCTTGAGCTGTTTCATTGCAGGACCCGTGGATCTGCCCTGACGTAATCCAAATCTTATATGACGGCTCTCATTCCAGTATAACTGCTCTTTTGATCCCTCACATTCTAGATCTGGTGCCACCCCTTTGGAGCTGCTACCAGGATCTTTGTGAGCAAATTTTAAATCTATTGGCGCTTTATCACACCTAAAACTACTACTTCAATTTCAATTCAAACATCGCATATCATCACAGCGAATACCAAAGTAAACTATTTTTTTTGTATTCATTACACTCGTTTGTGGTTAAAAGCTGCCTTCTATTTGGTGGTTATTGTGCTATTATTCATTACACTACGAACCTATGAAGGCAAATTAGTTTGTAAATGCTAACCGCAGCTCTCAATACAACAACTTTGCTAATTTTCACGAAATATAAAATTGGGCAGTTGCTACTGCACGTTTCGCACCTGGCTGTTGTTCAGGTGTGGCGCTTGCTGCGCTTCGCCACTGTTGGATGATTTTCCTCGCTCTTGCTCTCCGATGCCATCACCACATCATTGTCAGTCGGGATGGCACTCATCGCACTCGTGTTGTCTTCCGCTTCGTAAGCCTTGGTTTTTAAGTGTTGTGGTGAGATCTCACAGGCCACCTTGCGTTTTTTCAGTGGTGGTTCGACCTCGAAAATCTTGTACTTGTTACCGAGCTCGTACTGAACGCTCCCCTTTGCAATATCAGCATAGAAACCAACGCCATCGGCATGGGAAAATTTGTACACGGCACCAGGTTCAAACTTAATATTGCGCTTGCCATTGACACACTTCGTCGGTTTGGCATCCCACACCGTCACTTGAGCCAGATACGGTTTGCGCTTCAGAGGTGTCAAGTCGGCTAGGGCATTTGCTGTCGGCTCGAACACTTCCCGTTGCGCGGCGTCGACTAGCGTAACACGAGTTCCATGGTCACCGCGAAGTCGTTCCGATTGAAGGCAGCACATGCTGAGCGTAACGCTTACATCAGCAGTTGGGTGCGACGCCAAAATGAATTCTCTAAACTCCGCCACAGTTGAGAATTGGTTCAACGTTTCTTCTTCCTTCTGCTTTAGGACGTCGTTCTTGATAGCTTCTAGCAGATTCATAGTTGTATGTGGTGAAATTGTGCGATGGCGTTGCTTCGTCGCTAGCAAAACTAAAAGTGAGCACTGCCGGCACGAATCATCCGTCCCATTCAAGATACCCACGTCCTACTGCCATTGTACGCGGCGGATAAGGTAAAATAATGCTATATTCGAACAAACCAAAAGGGTGACTATAATTAATTTGCAAACAAACTCTTTCATTGTGATATTACACACATTTCCTCCTCGCCAATTACTTAAGTTCTGTAAACCACTCTGGCTTGAAGTCTACGAGCAACTTCACAAATTCTGACAAATTCTCGTAATTTTTAAAGCATTCCCGCACCAAATATTACTGGAATTTTGGCTCGATCGTTCGAAGCGAAACGTCAACGTATCCAAGAGATGTGATACAACTTCGTTTAGCCATTGCATCTTCAACAAATCTATAAGCTGATTCATTAGCGAACGTATCCGAAGAAATGCTATTCAAAACGCCATCACTATCACAACCGCTTCTTCCATTATCTTAGACTTTATTTGTGTAGCCCACTTGCATGACACTGTCCAGTACTCGATGTCCATCGTCATTGCCTAGCACAGATACCATACATACGAGATCACTGCATTATTAATGAATTTGAAGTTGGGGCATTAATTATGAGTCCATATTACATTTTGCGACTCCTTCTAGATCTACCAGCCAACCTTCAACCGACAGCACCGTCGTGCCACACCGCACGCATCCTCACCAACGTTTCTAGATATACAGTCACTTCACTTGATCCACGTAATGGTTTCCAGCTCCAAACCTGGTACATTGTGTCTATTTGCCAATTTTACACCGTTTACATTTATTTTGACGCCCCTAATCTATCTAGTTTGTTAGTACGATGCCTTCCTACATTTTTATAGTAAAATTGAGTTTGATTCCTACTCATTAGCCTTCAAACCCTGCGCGCATTCTAGTTATTGAACCATCAACGTATCCAAGAGATGCGATACGACTTCATTTAGCCATTGATTCCGCTACTGCAACTTCAACATATCCATTAGCTGATTTACCAACGAACGTATCCGAAGAAGTCATTAGCCTCCAAATCCTGCACGATTATATAGTTATATATTTTTTTAATTTTGATCTACTTCATAAATTCCATATCTACAATTTCATGCTACAACTGTGCTTACTTCCTCCCACACTCATGTCTACAGTAGCTCCAATTAGTATTAATTAAATTCATAGTATTTCGTTGCAACAACTCTGTTATATTATCCTTTAACTGAAAAGAAGAATACCATATAGTAATTGCTGATGCACCAGCAACATGGTCTGATCGTTTCCCCGAGTCTTCATCATTAACGCCATCACGCTGTTGCTGTCGGTCAAGTTGATTCTTGTAGCTGCTGTATGACCCTCACCAAGACGTGCGCTTTTTGAGGGGAGGCGCAATCTCTCTGATCTTATCCAAGTTGCCATACTCGTACTGAATACTGCCCTTCGCGATGTCATCGTACAATCCGACATACTCGACTTGATTAAGAACGTACATAGCTCCAACGTGAAACACAATGTTTGAATCGCCAGCGAAAGCGTTCGACATCTTTGAATCCCAAACAGTCACCTGCACCACATCGCGTTTGTCTTGATAGCCTATACAATCATCAACTGCCTTCAAGGCTGTGTTGACTTCCACACATCTCCTTCCGTCGACCAAGACTACACGAGTAGCGTTAGTACCTTCAAGACGCTCCACGTGAAGGCAACACATTCTCAGTGTCACGCAGATATCAACTGCAGGGTGTGTCATTGTGATGAATTCACGAAAGTCTCTTACGCTTGAAAACATGTTGACAGCTTCCTCTTCCATTTGTTTCAAAACGGCCCCGCGAATGGAATCCAAGAAATCCATTGTGACTTGATACAGCTAAATCAAAAGTGACAGACGCAAATCCGAAAGTTAAATAAGCCAACTTCAACCCCAGTAAGGAAACTGTTCACAGCAGTATTACTTTTGCATGTCATATTTTATTCATATCGACTAGAGAGCCCAGCAAACGGTGGGTAATTGAGGGAGTACTCTTAAATAGTTGGTAAGTTGTTCCAGGCTCTGCTCGAAGCCCAGAGAGATATTAAAGTGGTGCACCATACTGCGTGAAAAGGCGTAGCGCTTGGCCAGATCCACTTTGTGTAGCGATAGGAGAATAGGCACCAGCAACTTCCCACGGTCCTCTGCGAAAGCCAATTGATCAGCAAGAAGGTCGCAATTTGCAGACAGCGGAGGCAACACCACTAAGACGACAGAGCAGACGAGAATGGCATCTTTTGCAGCCAATTGCCGCGTTTGAACAGGTAAAGGGGCCACTGTTTGCACAATGCAGCTCAAATCTGCGCCGAAGCCGCCGCTTTGAACATCGCTGTTCACAGTATCTTGCGACCGATGCGCATATTGTACCGCAGGAGCTGTTTGATCCACAACACAGCGTATTCCCTGCTTGAGCAACGATTTCTGGAGGCGTAGACACAATGAGCGGTGGATATCACCATGCGCAATAAAGACGAAAGAGTCTGTACCGGATGTGAACGCGAGAGACGAAGCCAATGAGTCAATCCGTCGTAATGGCCGAATAAGTGGCACGTTCAGTGGCCCTCTGGGAAGCTGATCGCTGCATTCGACGCGTCGATTTCTTCACACTCGCTTTGCTTATCATGATCCGTAGACATTCCACACAATGCTCTGTCTTCTTCCTCCGGATAACACTCACTCTCGTTGCGACGGCTTCCATGGCGTGACGCGTCTCCGCTAACAGTAGCATCAGTCTCATGACCAGGAAGTTGTGCTTGTTGCTGCTGCTGCAACTGGCGCCGAGCTAGTCGTGCACGATGCTCCTCGATTTGATCTTGAATACCGTCCAGTAGCATCCTTAAGCAGTGGTAAAAGGCCTCGTCATTGTAGTTCGGAACTTACTCGAGGTTGCTTAAGACGCGCTTGCCCACCATATTGACCACCACGTTCGTAGTATCATCTTCACTGTACACTTCCCCCTCATGTGAGTCAGTGTCAACTGTATATGAGCTATTCCTCGCCATCCGCTGCAGATCAGCATCATCTCCTGTAGAACTTACACCGTTATTGTGCTTAACTGCCGATCGAAAGTCAATCACTTGGCGGGTCCACAGGTAAACTTGTAGCTCTTCAGATATCTCCATATCCTCGCATTGTATAGCCACGACAGAAATGTCTGCATTTTGGCAAAAGCGAGTTCTTTCATGCACCATTGTGACTGTGGGTAGTCTTTCGTGAGTACAGCTAATACAAGAGCACTGCTATGGATCCCGCGAGCAATCTCTTGACGCCAGACGGAGCCATCAGTGATCCCAGTAGGTCCCATAGTGTCGATCCAAGTTGTCACTCGGTGGCGCTCTAACGAGTCTCGAATCTTCCGTGCTAACGGTGCGTGAGCATGACTGTAGCTGATCATAAAGTCGCGCTGACCTGCCTCCTTCTTCGCAGCGAAGCGTAGTGCTGGCGAACGTGCGCAGTCGATCGCACGTTGACCGAGCAGATTGACTGCTGTTAAACTTAGGCCAGCACGAAAGAAAAGAACCGCTGCAGTTTGATTGCGTCGCCGAAGCGCAACATGGAGAGCAGAATCGCCATTGCTTGTACGTGTAGCGTGCAGATCGACTTCATCTTCCAACAGCAGCTGGAAAATACGGGCGTCAAGTCCACGCGCTAACGATCTCTGGGCGCTCAGCACCGCCTCCATTCCCCCATCCTCGCTTCTCGACCCATGTCCGTGCGAAGGCGATCGTTTTGAGACTCGCGGGCGACCTCCAGAGCAACCTTAGCGGCTTCGATAGCGCAGAGCGAACACGAATCGCTGCTTAGAACCACGCTCCCACGCCTCTATCCTATTTCAGTACAGAAAAACAGTGCATTCTGAACGTGTAGCCATGACTTTTTACAGAGTTCTTACGGCTCTGTATCCCTTCCAATATATCAGTTTTGATGCCCTTTATGACTAAATAGGACTGTCCCTCGACGTTAATCGTTACCAGCGTAACGGTTCGCATGGGTACGCGCCGTAAGGCCGTGAGCGTAAAACGTTCCTAAAACTTCCTTGAACAGCGCAATCCTTTGGCGCCTGATACAAAGCGACTCTTCATACAGAGCATAAAAATGACTCCTCTTTTTAGTGACTGTTAATACTACAAAAGAGGTCACTACCGCGCTTTTCTATTTTTCTTCCCCGTCACTCCCTTTCAAGGGTTCTTATACACAAGTATTTTTCGCCAAAAATGGTCCCTTGATTATAAATGTCTACCCTAACCCTTTTCTAATACTTCGTAAATACTCCTGTAAAAAGAGTAGATGTCTTACTAATTCGTTTCATTATAGGGGGGCTTTGCCCCAACCATGATTTTAGTCCTGGACCGCAACAGCTGCCATTGCCGTTTGGAGCGGTCGCTACCTTACAAAGTCCTGAGAGAATCAAAGACTTCCCATTTTTACAAGAATAACGAGCCGTGGATTGGCTGCATACCGCAATATTTACATGAGGAAAAGTGAAGCCAGTGGGCAAAGAGTGAGGCAGGTTGGCGGCGTAACTAGTCCTGTAGCTTCTAACTACAGGACCTGCAAGTTACAGGCTGTAACTGGTAGCGAGAGGGAACGCAGCAGCAACCGCATTGATATAAGCACGACGGCGATGGGAAAGCCCAAGGCCACGAACGGCGGCAAGCTGTCGGAAAAAGACATGGAGCAGCACCGTGAGTACATGAAGAAATACAAGATGCAGTCAAGCGATCTGGATAAGCACGAAATGCACTACAAGGACCACTACGAGCTGCTGAATATCTCTCGTGACGCATCACACACGGAGGTGATTCAACTACGAGGGTAAATATGAGATACCCGTATCGCCCTTAACTAACGGAGACCCCCTGCTGCTGTTGATGCTTTAGATTCGGAAGGCTTACAGAAAGCTGGCGCTTAAGTGCCACCCGGACAGGAAGCCATCGCCCGAGGCATTGGCACAGTGGGAGGGTGTGCCAACGGCATATGCGGTGCTATCGAATCCAAACGACCGTACCGAGTACGACGCCACCTTACCCACCCGCGACGCGCTCGTAGAGTTCTACCGTGCTTACAACCCGGCCAAATTGGACAACGCTACCATCGATACCATCATCGACGGCTGGTACGGCCGCGAGGTTGAGCTCTTTGAGATGCTCAATGCCAAGTACGAGGTGGCACCGCACCAGGGCACCACGAAGGCTGTGCAACGCGCTGCTGCGATGTCGATGTCACGTGAGAAGGCGCACAAGATTTCGACGGACAGCCAGACGTACAAGTCGAAAGACGCCACGAACACAGAGATCACGTGGACAGGCACTATCGGGTCCGTCTTCTGCTGCAAGGGCATCTTCTCGCGCTTGTTCCGCACCACCTACTACGAAGTAGACACGACCAGTCCGGGGTTCCTGGCGTCCCACGGCGCCTCGGATACGCCCGGCCAGACCATGCGTATGAATCTTAAGTCCCCCGCGACACCGTCACAGCTATCGCAGCCTGTCAGTCCAGACTTTGAGCCGCCTGGTGATGCAGATAACTCTTCCACGGCTACGACTGCCGACGGATCGCCACCCAGTGGAGACGACAGCTGTGCAAGGTCAAGGAACGACTACAGCGCTTCACCTCCAGGCCCACGAGCGTCACAAGTGAACGTCGCGGCGGCTAGATAAGTGGGCTAAAGTTCTCACGAACTTTGGACCACCCCCACACCTCACGACGTGAGGTGTGGGGTGTGGTACATGTACATGCTTCAGTAGTGGCGTCAGGAGTGGATGCCGAATAAATTATCATTGTTCCAAATAGTACATAGTAGTAGAAAATACTAGTAGTGCCTAAGCTTAGAGCGCGCTTTTTGTAGTACGTTAACGGAGTGTCGTTGTCTTCGACACACTACGCAAAGTCTGCTAGTGGCTCGGTGGAAAGAGACAGCGACCAGGAGATAGCACCCTTGCTCCATTCGAGTTCTGCTTCCTTCATCCAGTCGTTCATCCAGTGGCACTTCTTCAGGATCTCTTGAGTGCATGGCTTGAATGTGAAGTCTCCACTGGACAACTCTTCTTGCGATAGGCCAGTCAGAGTCAGATCCATAGAGGCGGATGGGTGGTTCCACTCGTCTGCACCTAAAGGAGAAGGTGATTGATCCATCGTTGACGCAAACCCCAGCATTAAGCTGACTCCATCCTTCATGGACGGTGCGTTGTCGTCCTCTCCTCCTTTCTCGACTGATGTCGTGTTGTGCTCGAGTTTCACGACGGGCACAAGCGTGACGAGGCCGGAGACCGAGGGCAGCACGACTGACTTGGGGGTAACCTCTAAGGCTGGACGCTGAGCGATGGCGCTCTTGCCCTCACTCAAAGAGGCTTGGGCTCCCACAAAGGTAAATTTGACTTTCTGCCCAATTCTCTTGGCGAACTTGCAGAACTCGCCGATCCAGTAGTCCGCCTCAGCAGCTTTAAGCTCCTGAATGTTAAGGTTGGGCCCGAATTTGCAGCGGTATTGGACATGCCAGTAGTAGTGGTTGCGTAGGTTGGAAAACTGTTTCTGGAGTTTCACGTGCAAATTATAGCAGTAGTTCTTTCCACGTTGGTAGAAGAAGTTCTGTTTGCCGATGGCCTGACCCGTATACTTTTTGGTCACACGTAGCGGGTCGCACTGCAGCATGTTGGCCATGAACACACGTAGATGCAAGCCGTCCGCGAGCGGCAGAGCGCCCAGCTTGAATTGCTTCATCAAGAGGTTGGCGTACTTGTGCTCATCTATACTCCACTTGCCCTTGCGCGCATTCGAGTTCGAGCTGTTCTTGGTCTCGCGGAATACGAGCACGTTGCCCACGGGCTCGTCGCATACCTCGCAGTGCGTCGCCGGCCACGCGAAGATGCAGCGCGGATGGAACCGATGTCCGCACCCGTCCAGCTCAAGAATCGCTCCGCAAGACTTGCAGGCCTCGCACCGCGTCGAGTTATCGCCTTCCAGGATGGCAGCAACGGCAACGGCGGTGTGGTCCATGACAGGCGCAACGCTCAAATTGAAGAGTGGGGGTTGCATGCTAACACGAAAGGCATGAGAACATTCTCTGTATGAAAGCTTTCGATTGGATATATAACAGACCGCTTAAATACGACGTCCTCCATAAAAGCATAAATTTATTCTGTAAAGCAGTCTAAACTTGTAGGCCGAGTGTGTGGCCCCAAGCATTTTTCCTGTCGACTCCCTGCGTCATGATCTCGCGCGTGGGGCTCGCAGCTGCCGCCAAGAGCGGTACGGTCGCTCGAGCTGTACGGCAGTCTGCATTTGCAATATGATGCTCTAATATCGTCAGCACCGCTAACTTTTTCTTTACGAGCACAGATCTCGACAGAGACCTACTCGTTCGTTCAAGCTCGCGCCGGGTACCGTAAGGAGATCGTGTCGCTGCGCAAGGATTTCATTGAAGAGGAAAAGCGTCGCAAAGAGAAGCTCGCACGTGATGCAGAGTACGTGCAGTGGAGTTTTTCAGTTGTGAAAGGGACGGAGGAGCACTAATTCGACTGATTTTCTTATACTCAAATAGGGCTCAACGCCAGATAATAATGAAGGCTAAAGCGGCCCGACTAGAGGTTAAGCGCCAGCAGCAGGCTATTCGTGCTAAGGAGGTTGCACGTGAAAGGGCCATCCACGACGAGAAAGTCAGGTGGGTCTTCTGTACCGGCAATTCGCGTTTTGGCTGGACTCTTCTCGCGTGTTACCGCTCGAGACGCTGCGTTTGACGCAGACAGGAAAAAAAAGCTGTAGGGTTATTGATGAAAAATGATATTTTTCTGCAGGAAATACTTCGAGGAGAAGGTGGTGGTGCGACAGGAGAGGAGTGCCGAGGTGGAGCGCCGTCGTGAGGCGCTGGTGGCCTCGCTGCGCCAGCAGTGTGCCAAATGGACAACTGATGAGAACTACACGGAGAAGCTGAAAGAGGACGTTTTTATTTACTCTCCGCAGCAGATCTCAGCCCGGGGCTCGCTCGACCCATCGAACACATCGGGCAGCGCCGTATCCTGGCTGGAGAAACTCCAGCGTATGAAGCCTGCTGGAGTGCACGATAGCAGCGTTGAGGCCGCTGCGTCTGCCGTGGCATCAGCTGCCGACGAGGAGGATGCCATCACGTACGCCCCCAGCAATGACGACGACGTGGAAATGTCCAAGCCGAAGCAGGAAGACGAGTAATCAGCCAAAGCCAAGAGTGCCCGCCGCTATTTCTCACTTTTGGCACCAGTACACACTACTTAGACAGCTTGTTGAACTCCGTTTATTGCATAACTTCATTTTAATGACCTTCCGCTTGCACAGGATCACGAGGAATGCCTGTTTCTCCAGTATTACTACGTACAACAGTCGTAGTAATAGGCAACTGAGCATGCACATGTACACTACATGACACGTTGGAGCTGGCAAGGTTTCATTTTCGTACTTAGTAGTGGAGTTCGAGGGAGGCGTCGAATGAAATCTTAAAAATCTTTCCAGCGGAAGCGAAGCAGAGTAGATTGAAGAGCGATGGTGACGGCGGAGCAGGCCTTCCAGGCAAACGCGGCGGCGGTGGTGCGCGACTATTACGTGGAGCCTCGAATTGGTGTGTCTTTGTAAAGGTGCATTACGGGTTGTGAGGCCTAGATTGATCAATTCGCTTGCGGTCTTGCGCAGATTACCGCACCATCTCGGGTGTGAACGGCCCACTGGTCATTCTAGAGAATGTCAAGGTCTGATGAACTGGAAGATCTACTGTTGTAGACGGCTGTGCTAAGGTGGTACATGTTTCTATTTTCCTCTCTCTTTAACAGCTGCCCAAGTTCGCCGAGATCGTCAACCTGACACTGGCCAGCGGCGAGAAGCGCCAGGGTAAAGTTCTGGAGGTGCAGGGCAGCAAGGCCGTTGTGCAGGTCTTCGAGGGCACGGATGGTATCGATAACCGCCACACACACTGCGAGTTCACGGGTGATGTACTGAAGATGGCCATCTCGGAGGAGATGTTGGGTCGCGCCTTCAACGGCTCCGGTAAGGCGATTGACGGTGCCCCTGCGGTCGTGGCTGAAGAGTACTTGGATATTGAGGGTCAGCCCATCAACCCTTCATGCCGTGACTACCCCAAGGAGATGATTCAGACCGGCATCTCGGCAATTGACGTGATGAACTCAATCGCTCGTGGACAGAAGATCCCGCTCTTCTCCGCGGCAGGTCTACCGCACAACGAGGTACAAACTAACAATGCTTGGAGGTCAATCTTGTATTCGAAAGCTAACTTTATGCTGTGTAGATTGCCGCACAAATTGTGCGTCAGGCTGGTCTGGTGCAGCGCAAGGATGTCGTCGACTCCCACGACGATAATTTCGCCATTGTGTTTGGTGCTATGGGTGTCAACATGGAGACAGCTCGTTTCTTTCGTAACGATTTCGAGGAGAGTGGATCTATGCAGAAGACGGCGCTGTTCATGAACCTGGCTAATGATCCTACCATTGAACGCATTGTGACGCCGCGCCTGGCGTTGACCACGGCCGAGTATCTTGCCTACGAGCGTGACATGCACGTGCTCGTCATTCTGACGGATATGAGCTCATATGCCGATGCCCTTCGTGAAGTGTCTGCTGCCCGTGAAGAAGTGCCCGGACGTCGTGGTTACCCTGGTTACATGTACACGGATCTGTCGACATTGTACGAGCGTGCTGGACGCGTGACAGGCCGCAATGGTTCCATTACGCAGCTGCCCATTTTGACCATGCCCAACGATGATATCACGCATCCCATTCCGGATTTAACGGGCTACATTACGGAAGGACAGGTAACTAGTGAACTGTTCAGCAACGCAGAGAGACTGGGCTGGCTAATGTTATCTTTGCGTTTCTGCAGATTTATGTGGATCGCCAGCTGCACAATCGTCAGATCTTCCCGCCCATTAACGTGCTTCCATCGTTGTCGCGTTTGATGAAAAGCGCTATTGGTGAGGGTATGACGCGTGACGACCACAGTGCTGTCTCGAACCAGCTGGTATGTAAATTATGGATGGATAAATTTTTGCAATCTAGGATTTGACGATTTGTTGTTTGGTGTGTTCCACGTGTCCAGTACGCCAGTTACGCTACGGGCAAGGACGTTCAAGCCATGAAGGCTGTGGTTGGTGAGGAAGCTCTTTCGCTGGAAGACCATCTGTACCTCAAGTTCACGGACAAGTTTGAGGGAAAGTTTATCGCGCAGGGTCCGTACCAATCGCGAGACATCTTTGAGTCACTGGACCTCGCATGGTCGCTCTTCCGCGCGTTTCCGAAGGAGTTGCTAAAGAAGATTCCGAAGAAGCATCTGGACACGTACTATGCGCGTCGAACGCAAGCGCGTGAGGAGAAGGAAGAGGTGACGTTGGCATGATTTTATAAATTTGGAGGGTACTGATGGCTGACCTTTTGCTCGCTTTGTTGCTTGTGTAGTGAGAAAACCTGGCAAAAGTGTTTGAGCCCCTGGCTAACATTCGTGGATGGTAACTGCTGTACGGTCGCCTTTTTCTTCCTTCAAGCACAAACTTCAAGTAAAAATAAGAGCAACTTGATAAAGTTGATTCTCGCTGTTTTATAGGAAATATCTTGCCATTTGTATTCAATCGTAGGAAAGGTTGCCTCTCATCTATCCGCAATCCAAATATTTGCACACTGGAATATCTGATCATTTATATACACACGACACAGCGAAGAGTGGCGGCATTTTTGGTGGCGATTTTTCCTACGGATGACCAGTGGCGTGTAATTCGCCAAAATCTATCAAGTCAGAGAGCAACAAAGCCGCCCTTCCTTCTCCTACCAGTATGACCACGGCTAAGCCCCACTCCAAGACCAACAAGACCAGCAAGTCCATCGTAGCTGCAGCCAGGGCCGGTGCCAATGCTCATAATACGTGCGAGGCCGGATCAGAGTGCATTAGAGCAGTCGTTACAGGGTGTGTGATGCTAAATGTCGCTGTTGTGTGCGGCTCTTGAGATGCTAATGAATGCTAACTATGTAGCGATGCGACGGCGCTCGAATGTACTGCTCGGCCATTCATGACGGACTCTGCTGGAAAGGATATGAGCAGTGATGAACCTGAATGTGAACGTGTGCCAGTAAATGGAGTTGATGGGTCGAATGAAGTGTCTGGTTCACCTGCAGATGGTGTCGCCGTGGGCGATGATAACGTGACAGCGCGAGATGTTCGTGAGGCGTGCATCTCGGGTAGAACGCAGCAGGCTTATCGTGGCGCCCTCAGATCGATATCAAAATGGATAGTTGAGACCAAAAAGAACGAAATGGCAGCATACTTTGACTCGACTGGACAAATTGAGCTGACACAGTTTACGTCAGCAGACTTTGAGGCGTTCCTGTTGGAAAAACGTAAAACGGTGACGATTAGTACTCTTAATAGTTATCGAAGCGCAATAAAGGATCTTTACCGCCGGAAAGAAGTCCCTCTTCCGGAAGCCTACGACAAGCAAATGGCTACATTTTCTCCGGGCTTAAGCGTCTGCAAGCAGCTAGATTTCAATCTGGAGCACCTAAAGAATCGGGGAAGGATCCACTGCCGTACTCGCTGTATCAACAGCTTTGCAAGGCGACACTGGAAAGGCAAGACGCGGGGTTTGCACATTTCTTTCTGACAACACAATGGAACCTAATGTGCCGTTCGGCGTCAGTGCAAACGTTATGCACGCAGCACTTGAGCGCTCATGACGATAGCGTTGGGTGTACTATGCATCAATCTAAGACTAATCAGGAAGGATCTGGACCCAAGGATCCGCGCCACGTGTACGCGAATCCCCGTAGCCCTGCAACGTGCTGGGTCACTGCACTTGCTATCTATTTAGCATGTCGACCAACACAACAGTCAGGGTCACTATTCCCAGGTTCCCGTCAGAAAATTCGGTTCGGTAATACGCTACGTCAAATGATCACACAAATAACTGGGCTCAATCATTATGGAACCCGCTCGATAAGAAAGGGCGTTGCAACATTTTCGTACAGTGGAACAACAGGAGGTCCGTCAATCGCCAGTGTTTGTTTGCGCGTCGGATGGTCGCTTGGTGGTGTCCAGGATAGATACATCCGCTACGAATCGGCTGGTGATCAATATCTAGGTCGTGTGGTGGCAGGATTGCCCCTAAATAAAGCCGAGTTCGCGGCACTACCACCTCATTTTAGTGATAATAATGCGCAATGTGTGGAGTCATGTGTCGAAGAAATGTTTCCAAGCCTGCAAAATACCAGTGCACTGCAAGATATTCTCAAGCTCTGCATAGCTTCGCTCGTGCATCATCATGACCATTTGAATGAGGTTCTACCAGCATCGCACCCGCTACTTTCGTCCTATTTATTTCGTCACCCCGAAGTTGTGACACAACTTCGATCAAAGCTGGTTTGTGAGGCAGCTTCCTGGATGAAACCAACGGGAATCCCGCCACATGTGGAGCTTTACAAACAGTTGCAGTGCATGCAATCCTCAATCGACAAGTTGCCGCCATTACTTTTAGAGGGAGTTTCAAATCTTATTGAGCAGAAAGGCGTTACCGCTGGCAATATAACCAAGGATCTGCTAGAGAGCACCATCAATGCATTGCTGAAGCGTGTCGGTATAGCGCAACCTAGCAGCTCCTCGCCACATCCGACAATGGAGACTGGCGACAGTAAAACAGCGTACTTTTACAACGGCAAATTTCATTTACTGCCCGAGTCGTTTGAATTCCCTCGTGGAGGACCTTACGCTGCCTGGATGCTCTGGTGGTTTGGCGATAAAGCACGAAATTATCCACCCCTCCGAAAAATTCGCCCTCACGACTTACTGAAGAGCAGTATGTGCAAGCGTTTCTCAGATTGGACTAGATTAATCCGACATATTTGCACAGCCATTACGACTGCAGGAAAAACTATCCCGAATGATATGACCGAGCACCAAGCTTCAGACCTCTTTCGTGTGGGCATCAGTAGTTTAGAGATGACCCCTTTGTGGTAAAGTGCTTTCTCAGAAATAAGAGAATGGGCCTGACGCGGGGTCACTATCCCGAATCAATGACAATTTCAAGTGATTAGAAAGGATTTGGGTTGGCTGGCACGGATGCAAGTTGCCGGTGGTGGATTAGCCATGACGAGCAGCGCCCCGTATGAAGTGACGATGGATCTGGTATGAGCGATGTACGAGAAGGCAAGATCCACCAAGACTTACCTCGGATCCACCCTTACTTGGATTCACCTAAATGGATATGGGATATACTATACAAGAGTGGATCGGGTGTGGATCCTATGAAGGAAGGATGGTAGGTGCCCTCTAAAGGTGGATCTAGTAGCCACGGCTAACGAGGAGTCAAGATCCACCACGAGGTGACCCGGATCCCATGCTTTCGACTTAGGATCCAAGGAGGGAGGATCCCGCCTTAAGGGACCTGGATCCAGGGTATAGGTATGATGGATGCAGTGGATCTAGAGCTTTCGTGGGACAGTGGAGATCACAGACGGTTGCGAGATGATGTTGGATGAGTGGAGAGCTCAGGTCCACGACGAGTGTACACTTTCAAGTGAAGTGGATCCAAGCGACCTGGATCCTGATGAGTGTACCCATAATAGGGTAACCATAATGATTACGCCATGGATCCGGTGGATCTGAAGATAATACAGCTGGGATGATGGGTCAAGGGAAGAAGGGACATGGAGCCGAGCCTGGTAAGGGATTTAACAGATGAAAGACATAGAAGGTAGAAACCCAGGCAGGTATAGGCTTAAATATCAATACAGACTCCAATTTGCACAGTGACACGCAAGTGCCTTCCTGCCCTCAAGAACCGGAACTACATTGGCCGTACGAGCTCCGAGAAGGTTGGGAATTGCGAATCTAGTGCTGGTAGTGATAACTGGATAATACATTGGCCAGATCCTACAACCTAGTGAGCTTTTCCTTTACTTGTGCAGATCCGACAGGTTAACCGAATCTACTACTTGGTCGGTTACACCCTAGGGGCTCTCAACTCTCAAGATCCCGTCACAGGAGGCGGCAAGTACAACGCAAAGGAACGCAAAGGCAAGGGAACACACCCGCAAGGCAACCCTACGGCCAGATCCACGATCTAGGCCCCGGATCCATAAGCTCGAATATTCGCTTAGGATACGGAACCATCCACGGACGCAGAGTGAAGATTTTCCACTGCTGCTCCACCCCATCCCCACGTCTCGCCAAGACACTCAAGGTTCACCACTTGAACTCTTCGGAAGTTACCGAGAGAGCAGATCCCGCCCTACCGACGGGTACACAAGGTGAGGAAAGTTCAGCAGAACACGGATCATCGGGGGACCCCCTCCGTTAGTCGGTGTCTGGGCGCAGTTGGTAAGTTGAATCTGGCAATCTCGCAGATTTTGCTGATCCCGCTACACCACAATGGTGCGCGTGCCCGGATCTTTTGGTGACTCGGGATTTCACCGTGAGTCCCAAGAAGATGCTCAAGTGAAGATTGAGCCAGGGGAAGAGGCGTCGTCGGAGGTCGGATCGACGAAGACGCTGCTGAATGAAACAAGATCCGCGGATCGATGGAGTTTTGGGAGGAACTCTGTCGACGGAAGAGAGGTGGATCCGGATCCGGATCTAGAAGAGAAACCTCTCTATCCTCCCCAGGTCCCCTCGGGGACCCCTGCGGATCTTGATGCAAGTCAAGATCCGCTAACAAAACAAGGGAAAGTGAAGGCGAAACGGTATGCATTTGTAGATTCACCGGTTAAGCCAACACCGTACCTAAACCCAAGCCCAGCTAGTCGAAGAAACAAGAAAGAAGACGAAAACGAGTAAGA
>NW_003303750.1:3609992-3740011 GCF_000142945.1 Phytophthora infestans T30-4 | reverse complement strand
GATCAAAAGGCTGCTACGGTTTGTACGAGACTCACGCCGATTACGATCACTCCATACCCGCTTCTCTTCCCATATGAGAGAAGGGCTGGACCTACACAGACGAGTTCGCGAATGGTGCTGAGTATCGAAAACAAGAAGGCGATGTCGCTTCGTGAACACGTCGCGTTCCGCCTCCACCAGAAAGCGGATGATCAGTCCGCTCTCCACCAAGGTGGGCGTCTATTTCAGCAGTGGTGTGTAGATCAGCGTGCAAAATGTGAGCAAGAACAGCTTCGCTGGGTGGCCAACAATCAGAAAACACTACGCGCCGATCAAAACAGGGGTGTTCAAGACGCTTTGCTCAACGAAGATACTTTGGCTCTGGCGGAAGGAGAAGTACTGCTGTCGGAAAATGACCGGGCCCAGAACAGATTGGTGCACCCAGACCGGGACGGAGGCGGCAGAGGACGACCTACCCATTTTCTTAACCAGGTTGGCAAGCGTATCATACTACCGGCTTCACACCTGGGTAGCCCGCGGTCCATGTACAACTCGTATCAAGATTCGATGGCAATTGTTCGGGAGTATGGACGGCCCGACGTCTTCCTGACGGAAACATGCAACCCCAAATGGGACGAGATTCTTGAAGCGATACCTTCCAATATCCAGACAGCTCAAGATCGACCAGACATCGTGGCTCGCGTCTGGCAGCAGAAACTGCAAGCGACGCTTGACGATTTAAACCAAGGCGTTCTGGGGCGAGTGCGCGCGCGGATTTACGTTGTCGAGTTTCAGAAACGAGGGCTCCCCCACGCTCACGTACTGATTATTTTGGCTGACGAAGACAAACCTCGAACCCGGGAGATCGTAGACAAGATGGTATGCGCTGAGATCCCAGATAAGGATACAAACCCTCAGCTGTATGAGACGGTCATGTCATGCATGCTCCATGGTCCATGCGGGCCTGCAAACCCTTCCTGCGCGTGTATGAAGGACGGCAAGTGCACCAAAGGATATCCGAAGCCCTTAGCAGAAGTTACACAAGCCAATGCCAATGGATATCCAGTCTACAGACGACGTCGACGGCAACAAGGTGTTCTAAAGTTCAAAGGCAGAGAATACGACAATGCTACCATCAACCAGTGGGTTGTACCGTACAACCCGTACTTATCCCAGAAGTACAACTGCCACATCAATGTGGAAGTGTGCACGGATATAACTGCGGTTAAATACCTGTACAAGTATGTGTACAAAGGACCAGACATGGCTATACTCACTGTGGAAGAAGTCCGAGGAGGGCAGCAGAGTGCGCGTCGAGAACCAAATGAGATTCTACGTTTCTTGAGCGCCCGGTACATTTCTCCGGTGGAAGCTTGCATGCGCCTGCTCGATTTCACGATTCAGGGGGAAACCCATGCGGTGACACAGCTGACGGTTCATCTCGAGTCAGGGCAGACGGTTTGCTTCCGCGAAACGGAAAACCCGGAGGCGGTTTTGGAACGTGGTAGTCACACGATGCTGACCAGATTCTTTGAGTTGTGTGCGAGTGAAGTGCCCGAGAATCATATTGCCAGAACGATGTTGTATCAGCACATCCCTAAAGAGTTTTGCTGGAAAGCGCCGGAGAAAGGGCAACCGAAAAGGTGGGTTCGCAGGAAACAGTATCAAGCTGCCGTTGGTCGCATGATTCATGTGTCTCCTCGAGACATGGAGCGGTTCTATCTTCGGCTACTGCTCTGTCAGCGTAGAGGTCCAACATCGTTTGAAGACTTGAGAGCGGTTAACGGGATTGTCTGCCCCACATTTCAAATTGCGGCGCGGGAGGCTGGCTACTTGGAGAATGATAACGAGTGGGTTTCGTGTTTGAGGGAAGCGGCTGAGTTCCAAATGCCATATCAACTACGCCAGCTCTTCGTCACCATTCTGGTGTATTCAGCTCCAGCAAATGCTGGTGTTCTATGGGATCGGTTCTTCGCGGATCTTTCCCACGACTTCGCACGCAAACATCAGGCTTTGATGGACCCCTTTAAGTCGGCGTTGATCGAATTTGAAACGCTGATGAGCATTCAAGAACTACTTGAAGCGAACGGGTATGCGGTAGGAGACTTCGACGAGCTTCCTCAGTTGGGTTCATTTCCAACATTGATTCGTGAATCGCTTCGCCAAAACGGCTTACTTCGACGTGAGCTCACTGGATACGATGCGTCAGCTTTGGAGGCGATTGTAAATACAGAAGACCAGCTGAACGAAGGACAGCGAGTGGTTTACGACCAGATTGTTGAAGCGGTTGAATGCCCGGAGGAAGGCAAGAAACTATTTTTTGTCGGTGGCCCGGGTGGTACTGGAAAATCTACACTGCTTCGAAACATACTGGCCAAAGTCAGACTCTCGGGGAAAATCGCCATCGCTGTGGCGTCTAGCGGCATTGCCTCGCTCTTACTTATGGGAGGTAGGACAGCTCATTCTACATTCAAGATCCCTTTGAAATTAAACGAGAGCTCGACGTGCGGTATCACCAAGAACTCCCATATTCAGGAGTTGATCTAGCATGCAAGTTTGATTATTTGGGACGAAGCACCTATGGCCAATCGCCACGCATTCGAGGCAGTAGACAGAACACTACGGGACATACTTGATAACGATACCGAGCCTTTTGGCGGGAAAGTGTTTGTACTTTCGGGAGATTTCCGCCAAATTCTCCCGGTCGTAAAGAATGGAACACCCGTCGAGACAATTGACGCTTGCCTCAAGTCGTCTAGGCTATGGCCCCAATTCCAGACGTTCCGTCTCACGGAAAACATGCGAGTGCGCACTGCTGATACTGCAGATACTGCTGAAGAAATGGCTGCGTTCTCCGACTTTCTGCTGCAAGTCGGGGAGGGAAGGCATGATGTAACTCCTTCCCTAGGAAGCGATTACATGAAGATCCCGCGCGATATGCTGATTGAGAATCCACCTGTGCCTGAGGATGAGGACCAGGAAATTCGTCCTGGTGTTATTTCAAGCGGCATGGATCGGATCATCGACGAAATGTATGGCGAGATTAACAACCCCGAAGTTGCTACCGATGAGTATTTCGCTAACCGTACGATCCTCACGACCACGAACGCAATCGTGCACCGCATCAATGAAGCGGTGACCGATCGATTAACTAAACAGGCGCGGGAATACATGTCTTCCGATTCTGTACAAGACGACGGTGATGGCAATTTCTTCGAGCAGGAGGTACTCCACTCGATGAATATCAGTGGAATGCCGCCCCACAAGTTGACCCTCAAGGTAGGAATGCCTATCATGATGATGCGGAACCTGAATCCAGATCTAGGGCTGTGCAACGGAACACGGCTTCGAATTGTGGCCCTCAAGCCACATGTCATCCACGCCACAATCATGACAGGTAAGCGACAAGGGCAACATGTGTTGATTCCGCGCATTGTTTTCATCAGTGACGGAGACATTCGGAGCTTTCCGTTTCATTTGAGACGCAAGCAGTTTCCTGTCCAACTGGCCTTTGCGATGACGATTAACAAGGCGCAAGGACAAACGGTGCAGTACTTGGGGCTGTATCTTGCTACGCCTTGCTTCTCCCACGGGCAGCTGTACGTTGCGATGTCGCGAGTTACTTCAAGATCAAGATTCAAGGCGCTGGTCGAGTACCCAAAGCTGGAGGAGGAGGATGGGGTCTACGCCCAGAACATTGTCTACAGGCAGATCTTTGGTTGAGAGTAGGAATGTTCAATTTCATATGCATTTAATACATCACGTTTACATAAATCATGTTTACGCCGGAGCGTAGCGAAGGCGGGAGCCCATTTCCCCCTGGGACTAAAACCTGCCACCTCCGCCGCGTAGCGGCGGCGAACGGCTAGTCCTAAACTATCAAGGCTAGCACAGTGTCCGTCTGTCCGTCACACGAAACGCTCAGATTTTTTAGATTTCTCATTTGCTGCCGTGCGGAACGAAGGCGGCTCCGATTGGTCGAAATGTGACCTTAATGAGTGGCTGAGATATCTTGGTTGTAATTGGGTAGAAAAATAATGTTTTTGGCTGAAACGCTTAAATTATACTTTCATCTTACAATTGACAAAATGGAGCCGCTTGACTGCCGGATATGTGAGGCCCATGTGGTGCCGCCGCCCATTGACCTTGACGGCCTTGGGCTGGCGCTCCGGCAGTGTGCCTGCTGCAAAGCGCTCCTTTCGTGGGATGCTTTTGCAGCTGGCTCCGCCAGAGCAGAGGACCGTCGCTGCGTTGCATGTGTCAATGGGCCAGCGCACGTGCCTATTGGCACCGCTCCGATGCTGCTTCAGCACCGCTGGAGTCTGACCAGCGTGAGCAGCAGACGCTTGCACTGACCGCTGCTATGGACTCCGCCTCCGCGTTTTCGAAAAGGAGATCGGATATATCGCTAGCCTTGCTAATGATCTCTTGCCGATCCGCAGGCCGAAGCACCTGTTGTCGTCCTAGCACCCACATGTAGATGTTAATGTCGACTTCATTTGGTAGCAATGGTGCCGGACCTCGTCCTTTGCTTTCCACGATGTTCCTTGCTTTTCTGCAGCTACCCACGAGGGCGAGAGTACGATACTGTACCCTCGAAGCTTACTTGTCTCTCGTATTGAAGCTCCCCCAAGAGCCTGAGCGACTGCTCCATTTACTTGGGACTCTGTATTGCTTGCTTGTTTTGACAACATTGCAGAATGAGCTAAATTTAATGGCAGCCACCAGCCCGAGATGAGTGGTTATTATGTGTTCTCGTAGGAAATATGTCTTTTAGCCAATCAGTTTAAGGTAGTCATCGTACATTACGATGATTGGTAGAAATTAAGTGCACGGACCAGCAGCCTTGTTTCTCGAGGCGAAATTTGTATTGGGGATTTGCGCTCTCCAATTACCTATATGTTTGGCTGCGGTAATCTGGTCGGGCGCGCGATTTAGTGGACTCCATTCGGGGCGCTAAAATGCTATTATTTAAATGCCTCTGAGAAGATATAAAACCCGACAGGATAGAGATCAGCATTTCGCGGCTAGCTCCCGTAACTAAGTTGTGGACTGGCTTCTGGTCCCACCACACCACATCACTGAGTTGTGATAATGATTAAGCAACACCCATGCAAACGGTCCCGCGGCTCATGACCTTGAGACGGCTACGGTTTTTCTCCGTTATATCGTCGGAAAATTCCACTCTGCTCGGCTGAATTGTACCCATGGCGTAGACACCTCGTGCGTAGCTCCATAGCTAGACGCACAGAGGTGTAGAGCCGATTCGTCACTACAGCGTACATGATATTATCTTCTCGGGCGGGGGGGGGGCGCGAAAGTTCCAGAGCACGGCAGCTGGGTCTGTGTCTTAAAACTTCGTATTTGATCCAGTGTGCTGAATAAACATCAAGTCTAAAAGACATAATATACAGCATCCCGATTCGTCCGATCATATGTATATACAGCATGTTTAACTTAGCCAAAACCAAGCCTCCGCGAGTCTACAATGAGACTCGCGGAGGTACAACAAAGCCCGCCCTTAAACTTGCTCTTGTTCTCTTCATCCGCCTTCTTATTTTTCTTCTTTTCAGCATCTTCAGCAGCATATGTCAAGTAGCGACTTCTTTTTGCACGACTACAGCTTTAGCCACAACTAACGTGATGGTTCATTGCGCAGCCTCATTGTCTACCGCAACTTGAGCAGCAAGCGCAGCTTCGGCATTCTTTGCGACTTGATGCGCAGACGATTTCTTTGGCTTCTTGGTCGACGGATTCTTATTCTTCGCCGGGGCTTTCTTTGGCTTTTATGTTGCTGGGGTTTCGGCTGCCTTGGTCTTCTTCTTTGCCTTCGGCGCTGCCGCTTTCTTCTTGCTCTAGCCTGGCGTCTTGGTCGCCTCCGCCGCGGGCTCTTCCTCGTCTTCCTTATCTTCTTGCACCACATCCTCCACTTCTTCTTCTAAAAGGTTACCGTCATCATCTTCGTCATTTCCATCGTCTTCCGCACTTGCTGCAGCAGCGGTGAGCTCCTCTGCATCTAGTGCACAGCGGGACATCTTACATTTAAGTGTAGGATTCTTGACCAGCTTGTCGTAGAGCCCCACGAGCTTCCCCTAGACAGCCTTCTTTTTACCCTTTTGCTTTGGGGGATCCTATCCTCCTCGAAGTCAGCGTCTTGATCGCGTTGCCGTTCATGTAGTCTAAGTGTTCGCGAAGGAGGTGGTGACGCTCCGGAACGCTTCCCCTTCCAGGCGCTGGAGAAACCCCTCGTGCTCCTTTCTCGTTGAGTGACGGAGTGTCATCCCAGCCACTTTCTTTCAAAATGACTGGATCAAACTTAGTGGTAAGTACTTGTATTTCTTTCCACAATTTCTGTTTCTAACATGTATATATTTTACTGTTTGTAGAGCGTCGCACTCCCGGGGGCAAGGGCCAAACCGTGACCGTCCCCTGCCCGTCCATGGTGAAAGCCTATCAAACCTGGATGGGTGAAGTTGACGTGCACGACCAACTAAGGCTGTAGCGCTGCTCGCTGCAGCTGGTATGCAAGTTTACCAAGTACTACAAGACCATCGCGCTTGGGATGATTGATATGGCGGTGACAAATACTTTCATTTGTCAACGAGAGACACGAAAGAAAACCGGCCAACCTCCTCCGGGTCACAATAGGTTTCTGATGGAGCTACATGCGCCGCTTTTCGCCCTAGCAGATGCCGACTTTGTAGACACGGTAAGTGCTGAGGGGTATATTGCATTGATACTCTGACTAACATTTTTCTTGTTGAAGTTTTATCGTCAGGCGGAAGCTATTAGCTCTCCAACCTTCGGTGTCAGCAACACATATAATGGTTCCTGACGACGAGCGGGATGTCGTCAACAACGTCGGCAAGTATCAACAGCACCTTACACTCGTCGTCAGTAACCATTATATGTGTTGCTGACACCAAAGGTTGGAGCGCTGGTAGCTTCCGCCTGACGATAAAACTTCAACAAGAAAAATGCTAGTATAGTATTAATACAAGATATCGTTCAGCACTTACTACGATGATCTATTGCAGTGATTGCTGTGATGGAAGCCAACGGTACGTTTATGGCAGCAAGCTGTTTATACAGCGTGATGAACGGAGAGCCATGCTAAATATATAATGACTACCACTTTGTTTCCTGCACAGTGTATATTGCGTTCGACCGGAGCCCTACCCTGGTAACTCGTTCACCTACTTTGCCGTTTGGTACGATATGTGGGTCAACGGTCGGGATCGACCACGATGCAGGCGTGACATCCATATGCGGGTCCCGGGCAAGAAGCACTCTCGCACCACTGGCGAAAGTGGTGACGACGTAAAAGAGCGGACTGATGCCAATGGTGGTGGTGGAGGTGAAGAAGAAGAAGCGGTAACCGAGACAACCATTTGATTGCACGACGTAGTTTTTTTTACCTCAATACATGTATCTTTTATTCTTACCTATTTAAATACATGTATCTGCTTTTGCTATCATTTGAGGCTATAGCGCACAGGGTGCTGACAGAGTGTCACGTCTTTATATGAAAAGCCTACAGACACATGGTGTATACGTAGCACTTATATTTTCGTCATCGATCTAAAACACAAATGTATAGAATGATGCATTGCAGGATCAAAAATTGTTTTTATTTGAAAACCCCACTATGTAGAGTCGGTATCCATACTTAAGTGCGTATGGTACAAATTTCTATGTAAACCTTTTTTTTCATGCTATATGCTTAAAAATAAACAGCGTCAACGCTTTCATTTAAGCGAAAAAAATCGTTGGGGGTGGAGAAATTAAAAAAAGTTTTCGGGCCGGAACGACATCCCACCCGTCGTCAGTCTCAGCGCTTCTCTTTTTACATGGCTGTAGCCAGAGTTAAGTCAATGCGGCGCATGTTCCACGTCGATCCCCTTACGCTTACATTTTAATTTCTTACAGTATTTTAGGCCTTCGCAGACCGCTCTAAGGGAGCAGAACGTTTCACAGAGACGACCACGGAAAAATACGCACCACCTAAAAACACGCCATGCGACAAATCCCTCGACGCGAGTCGTCAACTTGCTTTTCCGAATACCTTTATAGCAAAGTTTGTTCACGTGTGATGCTCATTGGTGCTGTGATGAAAAGCGGCAGCGGATACAGACCTATTCATCTACGGGATGTTTTCTCGACAAATACGGTACTGTGCTTTATTATAATAATAAAAATTAGTGCGGCACTCTATTTTATGCGCACTCTTTTCCGACATATCACCAGCACTGACAGCTCAGGTGGTAAAGACACCAGGGTTTAGTGAGGGCCCCAAGTGGGAGCAGGGTTGTCGCGGGTTCGATTCCTATCGAGTACGTTAATTCTCCGTGCTGAAATGGTAAGTCTCCTTGTGTATTGTCATTAACCTAGCTGCACGCTCGACTAACCTATCGTTTGCTGCTTCTTAATCCTCGATGGCGATGTCGTCTAGCGTCTCCAAGATGTGCTCGAAACTTTCACAGTCGTCAATTTTTCCGCTATCGACGTCAGCACTGTCGTGGCTACGAAGTTCCCAAGCCTCGCGGAACTTGGTTCCGTACACGTCGTGGCGAGCAACATGCTACGAAGTCGGATCGTCGCTAAAGCCACAGATCGAAACGCTTTTTGCAACGACAAAGTCTGGCGTCTTTCGCCACGCTTTCATTACCCATGCTGCAACCAATTCAACCTTAGGCGGGCGAGAATTCCCTCCTCTAGTGTAGCGAACCTGGTCCGAGTGTTTCCACTCATTGCTGATCTTGCACAGGTTGTCCTTAACCCCTCCGTCACTAAGGCTTGATAAGGAGGCATGTGACATTTTCCACATGCTTGATAATCAAGCATGTGGGGATCGTCATAGAATGGGCGTTTAGTCCGTTTAGTCCCCAATGCACAGGGCTTGGGGTCCTAACGGTAAAGAGAAAGTTCCTTGGAGATACGCTGTCGTAAAGACAGTGCTTCAAACGAGAAGCCTCTGAGCCATCCATTCATTCTCCAAAACGAAACGCGGGACCAAGATGCCTCCCCGCCGCGTCACGCGCGCTGAAGCGGAGGCGTTCCTGCGTCGTCTCGACGGGAAGGAAGGCGCAGAACGCGCCCGGCTGCTTGAAGAGCACCGCGCGTATGTCGACGGTACGCGTGACCGCGATGCTGACTTTGGTGACGACGTTGCGGGTGAGCCGCTTGTTTCAGCTCCCACGTCAGCAACGACAGGAAGGCGGCCTAGGATGACAGTGGCCTCACGCAAGCCTCCTGCTCCAGCTACGTACCAGAAGAAGGGTGCACTAGTGGGGTACTACAATTTGCTGGCAAGAGCGCCGCGATTGAAAGGGAAGGCGTCAGTCGCAGCATTGCATGCAGAAGAGCTTGCTACCGATGCTGCTTCTGCTGATGAGGATGGGAGTGACAGCGGAGACGAAGATTACGTAGGAACAGGAGAAGACCAAGGAAATGACGACGTCGAGTTTGACATGGCGACAGCGCCAGAGACCACAACACCGAAGAAGGCGGCGAAAAAGAAAAGACCGGCAAAGGCGCCTGGCAAGGCCAAAGCAAAAGGTAAGCGTAAGCGCGCACCATCGAAGAGATCAAGAGCTGACAAATCTGCGCGTACAACGAGCCCGCACGTTGCTGCTACGTCAGGTGAGGAGATTATGCGTTTTGCGTACGATGTGTATCTCACACTTTATGATTGTAATTGTTTGTAGCGATGCGTCTGTTGGTGAGGATTTGGACTATAGCGAAACGTCGCCATCTCCGCCATGTGCAACAGACACAACGCAGACAAATCGTGTAGCCATGTCGACATCGGAAGGTGCTTCCTCTGCGCAACAGACTTCACCGCTACCGCCACCTCGGTCTTCGGCTGCCAGGTACGCTGTCACATGATGGATATCAAGCATGTGCGAGATTTATTTTGACAACATGCTGTATATTATTGTTGGTTTTGCAAGGTCACTGGATATGGCTAGTGTTATTCCCACAACACCGCCTCCTCTCTATTTCCGTCAAGATTCCCGTCACGATGATGACATCTATGATGGTGGTGCATTGAATTCGGATTACGATGACTCAGACACTGGGTCAGCAGAATGGTACGAGGACATGGACAATCTTGGAGATGTTGTGGATGCTGAGATCCCAAGCGAGAGCGACACGGAGACGAGTGATGAACTGTCACTAGATGCATCTCCAACTGGCGATTCACCGAGTTCTACACCTGCAGTTGGCGCAGCTCTTACAACAAACCGTCGCGGAGGGCAGCGACCTCCGCGAAGTAAGGAGGAGGCCGAACGCTGGCAGGACATCATGGACAATTGGCGCATCGTTGAAGGGTCTGATCTGTCTAATCTAATAGATACAAAGTTCGCTACAACTTCTTGAGAGGAACGTCTATTCTGTGGGGACCATTCAAACTAACCGGTTTCATCGCTCAGTTGCAAACCCAGCTACCACAAGTGGGGTCAGCCGAATTTGCAAACACGGTAAGTAAGGTGCTCATTCTGCTTGCTGTTCTCATTGCTAACTAGTACTATATGTGTCCAAAGATGTACTCAGCTAGACCAGTTACACCACTGCATGGCGACGCTCCACCGTCCACCCACCAACTAAAGATAGACGACGAATGGGTGGAGGTGAATGGAATTCGAAAGCGACGTCAACGGCAGTGCAAGGTCTGTACTATACGGAAAACAAGCAGTACACAGCGGCAGGTGACGCGATTCTACTGTCCTGGCTGCAGTAAAGGCTCAAAACGGTACGTTGCTATGCTCTATGTTTCTTACTACTGCTATCTAACACGTATAATGCAGTGTCTACTTGTGTGACAAGGTGCGCCAAGCACATTACCCCAATAACAACCAGACTTGCTTCTCCATTTGGCACCAACTTTGGCGCAATGGAAGCGAGCGCCCACAGCCGCGCCACGGCCGCGGTATCCAGCTGAGCCCCCCCTCCCCCCAAAAAAAAGCGGGCGGAAGGACAAGAGGGTCGTGAAGAGGACGGGGGCGGTGGGACGAGGAGGAGGCCGCAGGCCTCGGCAATGAGGGAAGTGATGGTGGTGAAAATTCTGATAGTGATCAGAACGAGACAACGGAAACTGGGGTGACGACGCGGTAGAGAGAGAGCACCAAGAGTAGAAAACAGTGAAACTGCGTAGGTAATAGCCCAAATGACTTGCTTTTAGTAAACAGATGCAATACACAAATTTGCTTTCGTAGCCGTTCTGCACGTGACTCCGTCAAAAAAGATTCATTCCCAATAAAAGAGCCATTTGCACATGCATGATGTCGCGTATGGGCTTTACGGAATTTACTCACCATGCTCGATTTAAAGCATGTGGGTTCATAATACGTACGATTGCAGGATCTTGTACAAATATACAGACACCGATCTTTTTTTTTCTATACAAATTTTACGTTAAGACTTTTTTTAACATGCTTGATATCAAGCATGTGAAAAATAGTCTGTGCATTCAAGATTTGCTCTCGTAACGGAGGGGTTAAAGGACTTGTAGATTCCGACATCACCCGTCTGGAGGTAGGGCGTCAAGCCTCCCGGAATCACGACCATGCCGACGTCCTTCTCCTGGCATCGCTGCTAGACCTCCTTAGCGATATGCGTCCGCATTAAGTCCCAGACGACATACTCTCCAGTCGTTTTGGCTACTTTAGGGAAGTACCAATTCAGCCGGTTGAGGAGCAGGTTCTGGTCCACCCACGCTCTCTCTTGATAAGCAACGTAGCACCCGCCGACACACTCAATTGGACCCCGCGTCTTTAGCTTCCAGATAAGACACGGCGGCAGCTTCTTCCCTGACGCTGTTACTGCAAGCGCGGCAGTAATTCTCATGGACGAGAACCCAGTAGAACGAATGACGACGTGGCGTGCTCCAACCTCATCAACCGTGTGAGCTCGAGCATCCTCAAAATAGACAGCGGTCTCGTCCATTAGAATGGTCCGGTCGCGGCTCATGGATGGCTTGTGGTCGCCCAAATAGGTTATGTAGGAAACTGATCGCTCCACCAACTCGTCATCGTCGAGTGTTGTGAGGCTGGTACGCTTTCGAAACGTTAGACGGTTGCGCTTCATGAACCCTTGCACAAACGGATCAGACGCCACGAAACGTATTGGGTCGTCTTCGTGCTGCTTTTCCGAGCGACTTTCCTGAAAGAGCGCAATCGCAGTCGACGCTATCCACTCCCGCGTTACTTTTTCTTTCCGGAGACGCTCATCGTACAGCAAGTCCACCAACTCGTTTTCGACAACCCCTAGAAGGGGCTTTCGACCCCCGCCAAAACTCCGAAAGCGAGCAACAGACTCCGCACTAATTTGGTCGCGATCGCGCCACCACTTGCGGTAGGCAAACGCCGACACTCGCCAACCGAGCTGGCGAAAGTGTGGCTCCGCCCGAGAAGGAATTCCACCCCCTTCGGACTCGATCCAGTCGATAGCCTGCTGCTTGAGGCTGATCTCGACGGACTTGCGTTGTGCTGGCATGACAAAAAGGAGACTTAGGAAACAAAGCAATTGAGACCCGATACATGTGTGGTGCAGAAGGAAACGAATGGCGGTGACAGGTTGCTCAGTGAGCGCACTCTAATTGATCGCACTCTATTGTTTTAGAGTAAGCTGCGGAACCGCACTCTATTCGCTAGGGGAACTCTAATCGATATTATACGTTACATGTTTAAATATATGTAAAATTGATGCAATCAAATTGGTAATCAGAATCATCGCAAATACCCGAAGTGCGATCAGCTAAAGCTCTATATCTTTACTTGGTCCCAGCATACGCATGGTAGCTTGGTTCTGAGGTAATCATTTGCAATTGTAATCAAAAGAGTGATTTAGCAAGAGCAACAGCATGTGACGAACCGAACCTTTGCAGATGATGGGGTAATTTGTTGCATCATCAGCTACATGTACACTTGGATTAATAAAAGATGCCACTAGACGTCGGCGATTGTCTTTCAAAGGGTCAAGCGATGTGTGTTCTAACGACGGCAATGCAACGTCAGCTATCTGTATGTTTCTCACTGAGTGTGCGGAACCAGGATCCCATTTCCTAATTCGTCGGCAACGAATAAGTTTCTATCCCTTAAGTCTTCACAAGCAAGATGCAGCTTCGCTACACCATCGCATGGGCAATGGTCACCACGCAAGCCTTCAGCGCCTCTAAAACTATCTCAAAAAGTGCCCTGAATGGCTGGTACCCGTGTTCTGAGTACACATTCTCGGATGCAGGTAGCTCGACGGGTCTAGACGCTGAATGCGCTGTGTACAGTGCACCGTTGTGCTATCCTGAAATTTGCGAAACTCCTCAGGGTGTCAACTCGAAAGTTGACATTTTTGTTAAGCGTTTACCCGCAGCCAACCCCGCCACTGCAGCCAATGTATGGATGCTTCAAGGTGGCCCAGGGTCATCGTCCGCAAGCTGTAAGTATAACTCCATTTTGCCTGCATTAGCTGACGCGTTACTGATTTTGGTGATGTGGCGATTTCTGATTCGTGTTGCCTGTAGTGGAGACGGATATGGTGACCCTGCACGCGAAGCTGAATGGTACGGTTAACGTGTATACGATGGATCATCGCGGCACGGGACACAGCACCCTGCTTGATTGTGTCGCGGCCCAGGTTACCTCCACAGGTTCCCCTTGGGGCAGTGTTTCTCTTCAGAACATGTAGCTGAAAAAACAGCCACCTAGGTGTCTGGCACGAGGCTGGAACTATACACGCCATCGTAGGCATCGTCCGTGCCTGGACAGATAGTACTCTGGCGTGGCTAGATCGAATGCTGGCATTTCCGCCACACACGATTTATCCAAGCGATCGAGGTCTCCACCTACACGCACATACGATGCCAGTACCTTCATTCCGCAAGCTTCGCTCCACGGATCACCTGCAACCATCCGAGTCGAAACGACAGTGTCGTGTGTTGCGAACTCGAACGCTATCAACTCCTTCTTCTCTCCCCGAAGTGCGTCAAATAAGTACTCGGCGTATTTGTTGGGTGTCTGGCGATCCAGTTTGCCACTCATCAGCAACACACTCGCTTGGTTTGGAATTGTAGCTGTCTTGTTCCAGTACTGATCACGCTTGTACACGATGCCGTTGGAGTCGTATGTGCCCACGTCCATCTCTTCACACGAAGGCGACTCCTCTTTCGAGAAGGCACAGTTTTGAGGGCCAAAAAAATAAAACCAGTACTCATTTTCACTCTCGTAAAGCGATCATATAGTTCCGACAAGGATGGCAGTGGTGACTCTATCATTTCAGCGAACACGATCAAGCTATAGAGAAGGTTCGAGTCGAACGCGCTGTCTTGCGTTTTGGAATTCACGAATGCGCTGATAGACGTGAAGAATTGATTCAGAACATCCATGTCATCAGGAGCACAACGTGCGAGGCGGTAAACAACCGGTGGGATGAGCGTCCTAATGTACGAGTCTGACAACGCGTTGCCGAGTGCAGTGCGGAGACGGAAAGACGGTGACTCGTCGTTCCCCGTGCTGTTGACCAACGCAGCACATGCTGAGTATGGATCGTCGTCAAACTGCTCAATTAGATCCTGAAGAGTGTTGTCGAGACCTTTAGCATCGAAGCGGGACTTGCACTTGCTGTCGCTCTCACAAAGTGACAAGAAAACGCCGCCCACTTCACCAAAGTCGTTATCCAATCTCGACGCATAGAAGAACTCAGGTGCTCCAGAAGTTGTAGCGATTCCATCCAGCACGTATCCAGTTACTTCAGGAGGAGCAAGATGCATGAGCCTTTCTGTAAATAGTGTGCGTAGCTCACGCCATACACGATGGTGTCAGCCCCATTTGTAAATTTGGAGATAAAAGTCGCGAGATCCGTTGCAGCCGTCGTCACGGAGAAAGACGCGAGATCGCCGTATTTGCTCTCCAGGTCTTCTGTAGTCTCCATGGTTTGGTCGTGACCATGGCAAATCAACTCCTACTTCGAAGTACTATTTTCTTAGATAATTCTAATAAGAAGCTTAGAAGTACTACTACATGTACACAATATTCTTTTTTTCTGAACTGGTACCGGTATCCTATTATACTACAAGCAGTATTAGTAGTCTACTACTGTAGTAGTACATGTATACAGAAAGATGTTTGACAAGGATATCCAACTAAAAACACCAACAAAGCTCGTATGACATTGGCTATTGCTCAGCTCGAGAAATGATAATATGGGGGTAGTAGTAAAAAGGAAAATGGGCTGCCGTCTTTCGTGGCGCCCGATACAACATAGTTCTCTGTCTGCTCTCTTGCTCTAGGTCTCTACATGTGGTAGCACGAGCTGTAAGCTTGGCCTTGTCAGTCTTCTGCTCTTTCGCCACCTTTGTCGTCATCGATTCATTCACAGCTCTGCTGCTTCCTCCTCAGTCCAGGCGGGTAACAGCATCAGCGCTTCTGCTCCAAAACACGTACACGCACTTGCACGCATATCACGAACATAACGAACCGTCCAAGACGCCTACGACGCGCTGATCCCCTCCCTACAACACCAGAACAGACAGTTAGTAACTGAGACTATAACGTTACAAACACTCGGATGATAGCGTGCGTACTTTTTGAAGGCTTGGGCGATGCGATGCGAGTCGAAAGTGCAGTGGATGCTCACGATACTGCCGCCGCTCACACTCACGATATCGCACGACTCCTCCGTCACGATCTCGCTATTGCGCAGGATTCGGAACGTTGTGGACGTCATCACCACAGCCGTCTCCTCGTCCTCGTCCACCAGGATACGCAGCACACGGCCGCTACTGCGCTCCACCGTCTCGTCCCGAATCTTCCAGTAGTCGCACAGTCGCTTGTAGCCGTGGAACTCGCCCCAGTAGGGCACGCAGTCCGGAAGATTCGAGCTCAAGACGCAGCCGTCCGACACGGGCTCGATCTTCTCTTCCATCCAAAATGACGCCGGCGCGTCCAACGGCGACGAGAATTTCAGGTTCGGGCCGAACAAATTGCGGTAGAATTCCACTACCAGCTCTCTCATCTCCTCCTTGCTGCACTTCAGCGACGAGATGGAGCTTGTCGTGGCTGACAGCCGCTGCTTCGGTGCATCGTCAGGCACTAGCGACAGTCGCTGCTTCGGCAGCGGGGGCGACGGGTTGGCATTCGACACGCAGACTAAAATCTCCGTGAGCCACGTGAGACGCGTGTCGATCGAGTCCACCAACACCATAAACGCGCCGTGTCCCTGTGTGTTGATCTGGAAGCCGAAGACACTGTGTTGGCCGTGTACGTGCATTGAAAGGCCCTCCGACACCGTTAGCGGACGTGACGTGCCGCGGAGGAACGTGCGGTCCTTGGCATGAGCCTCACTGATGTAGTAGCTCAAGGAACCGTCCGAGCGGTTGAGCACGAAGTAGTAGCGCTCCCACACGTTCTTGTGGCCGGTCTCGGGGTATTTGTTCTTGTACATATACCCCGCTGTAATGACGTTCATAGAGGACTCGGACGACTTGGACGACGCTGCAGGGACGTCAGTGACGAGCACTCCCGCGTCACGGTTCACGAATATGGTGATGTCGTCGCCCCGCGACGTGTCTACAACGAAGACATCGGTCTGTCGAGGAGCCACGTTGGGAGACGCGTAGGCCTCGTTACTCAGGGCCAAGACCTTCTTGTCCACCTTGTCATTATGCGTTGTCACCAGCGACTTCCGTAGCCGTTTGAAGACGCTATTCCAGCCGAACGAGTTGCGTTGGTTGCTGTCTCCATTCGACTGCGAAGAGCTCGAGTCTTGAGCTGGCGGAGCGACGGGGGGTTTAATCACCGAGCCTAGACGCATGGGCGACTTGAAGACAGGAGACTGAAGGACGTTCTTGAAGTAATTTGACTTGCGCGAGCCGTCCGCTTCGCTGTTCCTGTTCGTTTCCGTCTTTTCTTTCGGAGACTTCATCGGCGAGTCCTCCTTGGACGTAGGAGACGGAGAAGCAGACTTCGTGTCGGACTCAGAGACGACAACAGGCGGAGTTGTCTGTGTGGCGTCCTGAGAGGCCTCTTCCTTCTCGTCTGTCGTCTCAGATGACTCCAACTCAGACGACGGGGCTTCCTTCTCACTAACAGAGCTTCTGCCTTCCTCCGATGCTGCTTCTAGCTCTTCAGACGATGCTTCCGGTTCCTCCTGTAGCAATGACTCGGCAGTTGACGCTTCTTCGACACTCGCAGACTCCACAGCTGAGCCTCGCTCGCTGCTTGAGGCCTGTTCACCCACGGAGCTCCTCCTCTCATCCGAGCCACGCGCCGAGTTCTCCGATCCACTACTGAACCTCGTCTTCTCTGACAGCTTGGCCCACGCGGGGTTGCGCTTGCAATGGAACACAACCTGCGCGTTGTTCTGGGACGGCGCCTTGCTCGTGAACACCTCGTCGATCACGTCGTGGAGAATAGCCGCGTAGATATCCAGCGATGCGATGTCCACCTTGGCTCGCAGCAACAGACTGATGATGTTCTCCGGCACTTTGACGTCCACGCCGAACAAATCCTTCGTCAGCGGACAGTTTTTCGCCCTCGAGGCGTCGGCATCCCGCAGAATGAACGAGATGGCAGGCACCACGTGGATCATGAGCATGTCGAACGACGACCTCTTCTCCAGAATCGACAGATAGGCCTGGATCAATCCGTTCTTGTGCAACTCCTCGTCCAGACTCGGGTCGTTCAGCAGCACCAGGTTGTTCAGATATTTAGCTAATGAGATCTCCACAGACGACGGCAGACCGCTGTCCAGCTGCGCCACAAACGAGCCGCAAGTTCTTCGCGCTTCACCGAGCACAGACGTCCACAGCGCATGGCCACGCGGCAGAGACGTCAAGTTGTACATGGACGTCTCGCTAGAGCCATCGTGGGGCGAGTTCGGGTAGTGCTCGGCCTGGAAACTCGAGTATCCGAACATCTGCGTGTTCTGCGCTTCCATCACCGGCGTCTGATTGTCTTCGTCGCTCTCTGCGCTCTCGCTCAGCAGTTTCTGGCACAGCACGAGCAGCTCAGCAGCCACGTGGATGTTCAGCGCACTCGAGACCTCCGTCAACTTCTTGTCGCGGATAATTGCGAGCTCGTCCGAGGCGTTCTTAAAGATCGCCTCGACGATCACTGGCTGCTTGGACATCTCCTCCAGCAGCATATACTGCAAAAAGTTGTGGTAGCCATGCGTCATCGACTCAAAGCCGCGAATGGTGCCGAACTGATCGCGAACAAAGTATTTGGACAAGTAGACGCCTCCTTCGCGTCGACTGAAGGCCCCTAACCTGTCTGCTTGGTTGGCTTGGAGCATGTCGACGAGCAGATTGGTCGTGTTCTCTACTAGAGGGAGGTTCTCCGGCTTAGAGGGATCTACGCGGGTCGCCTCGGCCAGCAGCCGTGCCGCGATCTCCATGGCGTCGTTGCGTCCTGTGATTGGGTGGACGCTCTCGTAGCTCTGTAGAACGAGCGTGAGCATGTACTTGATCGTGTTCGAGTACAAGTGCGGGATGACCAAAGGTAAGAACCGCTTAAGTACGTTGTTGACGTATCCTTCTTCCAAGCAGAAGCCGTCGTGAAGACGCACAAGCGCCTTACTGAAGAAGAGTAGCTGCATTTCATCCAATGGGATGGGGTTCTTGAAGATCGAGTAGAGTTGCTCCCATTTGGCGATATCTTCTGGCTCCTGGCACCCAAAGACCGCAGTCGACGCCGCGGAGCCCGAACTGGAGTCGGAAGAGAAGGATTCGTACAGATCTTCCTCGCCTGTGTACAGTTTCATGATGATCTCGGAGCATAAAAAGTGTTTCTTGTAGTAGCCGTACTCTTCATGCGGTTCCCCACTAAGTACGGGTGGCGTGACGAACTCTGCGAGCACTTCCTTTACTGTCTCGGGCTGCATAAGCCACAAGCGGATATCGGAGTCGGTATCCTCTAGAATCTCCAGAACTGGGTCGATCTGCATGTCCAGGAAGGCTGGCAGAGTCATTTTCTTCTGGCTCATGGAGCTAGCGAACAATTGGTCCTCTGGATACGACGGGAGAGACCGGCGACGGTACGTGTCAGCGTCATCCAGGAACTTGGACAGACTGCCAGTGCGTCCTCCACGGTTCGTGATCACTTCCATCTCGTTGACCGAGAAACTCATTGTTTGAGGCACTGAAGGCTTCACGGCGTCCTCATCTAACAAGTCCACGCCGTCCTCCATGGCCTCGTGGAACTCGTCGTCCTCCTCGTCGTCGTCGTCATCGTAAACCGCCAGCTCCATCATAACCTCCATGTCCTCCGGGTTACCGGTACTGTCGCCATTTTCGTTCGCGTCGTCATACTTCTCTGTCGTCTTCTCGACAGGCTCCACGCTCTCCGCTGATGCGTCTGTTTCTGTGGTCTCTACTTGTTCCTCCTGCTCGGCTTCGTTGTTCTCCTTCTCCTTCTTCGCTGCGGCCTGTTGTTTGCTCTTAGGCACAAGCTCCTCGAGGGTCACAGGTTCGCCTACGATCTCGGGCGCGTCCTCGGGACCTGCAGGCGTCTTACACGAGCGACTAGCGGCGTCTCTGGGCACCGTAGCCGCCTCCATGTCGCTGCTTGGGGTCGCCGTGGTGCTAGCTGTGCGGGGGGACGACCGGTGGAGGTCTCTGCGAAGCTAACTGTTAGCAACTCACGTGTCCGGTCCGGCCGACGCAGGCTATGCCGTGTAGGGAGAGGGGGGAGCCATTTCTATTGGCAGAAAAAAGAGCCAGCCACGCGCAAAGCGCTGATAGTGACATCTGGGTTTAAAGAGGTATGGGTGCATTATGTCCTTATTTTCTTCAGCAATAAAGGTTTTTGAGGGAAACAAAACCTGTATATACGGACTTGTACTGACCTTCGTCTCCGAACACTTTGCGATGATTGGCTGTCTAAGAGCCACGCTTCGGAAATGGCTGCATAGACGGTCGCGACTTCCGATAAAGTACGATAACCTGAAACGGCGCAACTTCGGATAGCGTAGCGTCATGGTGCGAATGATACATGCGCTTTGACTATTGTCGCGCTGGTAGAGCCACGAGTATTCACCTCGGTCTTATGAGAAATGACGAGGTAGCACCAGCATGAAGAGTTGCGAAAGGGCTGACCGCTTTTCTACACTTTATAGACGGAGGCGATCGTGTGGAAGCACGCGAGCGAGTGTGAATTGGCGCAATTGGCTACACGACACTCGGTGGACGACTGCAAAAGGTGCAAAGACAGTTTGCAATGAGAGCATGGCGCAGCTGGATGACGCGGCTACTGTTGCTGAAATGTTGAATGCTGTTGATATGTTAGTGCGCTGGCGGAGATCTTCGAGCTGGATCTTTCGGACGAGAAGCAGAGCTTTTTGCTCGACTTCCACCTTCACAACTATTCATATCCTTTCTTCCTTCACACTGTCTAAGTTGCAGCTTATGGACTGTCAAGTGCATTTTCAGATGTGAGTTAAGGACTTGGATAGCTTTCCTTAACGAATGGAGGTTATACGTTTTGCAGACAGAGGCACTTCGAACTCAACCAGACGTCCGTGTTCCTCGGGATCTGCCAGATGCTCATGAAGCGTGACTTCGCGCGGGACAGCAAGACCGACCTTAAGAGTAGTTTTGAGTGTTTTCAGGCTACTCTGCTCACACACAGCGTCAATCGCTCACCAAAGAGGTAAGATACGTCGACTTGAGCGACGCGACGCGTACGCCATACAGCTCACCTCCTGTCGACGTCGTATTGGCAGTGTGGGGATCTTTAGTCGCGAGGAAGTCGCGGTAATTGTGGACTACGTCACGAACTCGTACTATCGACATTTCCAGCTCTACAAGTGTATCTTCACCCCATACTACCACATGCACTTCGTGCAGCGCGAGATCAACGACGTTCAGACACCTGAAGCACCGCGTCCACTCTGCCAGGGATTTCTGCACACAGCCAAGCCGTTGCCGCCCGGTGAAATCCTCGAAGAGCACGACACAGAAGAGAACTTAGAGCCACTCAGCGTAGTCGAATAGCTACCATGCAAATCTATATATTCTCGCTCTTCATTTGCCTCATTGCCTCCCGCTTTACGGTATAGAGTAGCGAAAACTACTCGAACAAATGCTTGTACTTGGTCTGCGAGAGCTGCACGAACTGGTCGTACACGTCCAAGTCAAAGTTGTCACCGAAGAGCGTCGTCTTGAACTCCCGGATGGTCTCACTGTCCTCCACGCGGCCAATCACCTCCACTACTTTGCTGCCATAGTCGGTGCCTGGCTGCGTCTTCACGTTCACGATCTCACCGTCCTAGAGAGTTACAGTTAAAGGAACCACATCAACCTCTTCGACGAATGGAAATGACTGGTGGTCTTACCGAGGTGCGCAGTACAACGGCCGTGGGCGAGTGACTCTCCACAGCGCCGACGAGAGCGACTGTGTGGCCTACATAGGCACCCATGGTCTTCTTATTGACGCGTGGGGACGTCGCGTTACCAGTCGGAGCACCGCCAAAGTCCATCTTGTCACTTGGTATTTATTTGAGTTGGCGCCAAAAGCTTGGCATCCACAATTTTTTTAAACCAATATTTCCACAAAATTCCTTAAAAAATACAAAAGGCGAGCTATGAACAAAATTCTCGACAGCAATATCTGGGAGATCTATGCGCCGGTCGTAATACGACTCGTACATGTACATGTATGTGCTGCCGTTAGGCTGTTTAATGCCACCCAAAACTGGCATAGCAGGCAGTCTCTAAATTTAGCTATAAATACACAGGTACAAAATGTCGATGATATCTGATGTATCTCGAAGATTATACGATAGAGTTGTCTAAAGAGACCAAAAGTAAGGTAAGTTGTAAACTGAATATTGTAGGCAGGCTAAGCTTTGGTTAAGTTTACAAGCTATAAGTCACCTATGATAAGGCTATTTAATGGTTTGCCTCGGACGACCTCCCAAAGTGCGCTGCGACGTAGTTCTGGTAGGTCTCCCTCCCGACGACGGGTTTCTTCGAACGCCTTGATCAGAGCAGCGTAGGTGGGCAATAGTGTGTTTCGTGGTCTCCAAAGAGTCTCGTAGGTAGCTAACAACACCAGGAACTGCTCTTCACGGTTCTTTTTGCGTCGGGCGATTATGTCGATCACAGAGCAAGGAACTCCGGTCAGGTCCGTCTCTTCCCCTCCAATCAGGAGTCTCTCTACGAAGCAAGTAGAGGGGAGGTCCTCTTCTGATAGAGGTCCGTCGTCGTCTACACCCGGACTCGACTGGACTCCCTCGGGTACTTCAGAAGGGAACGGTCGACTCCATCGCCCTTGGAAACGTTTCAACCTATTGACGTTAATGGTCACGACCCGATTGGGGTGAGAAGGGATGGCTACTCGATAGGAGTTCTCTCCCACGATCCCGACCACACGGTACGGACCATGCCACGCGAAAGCGAGCTTCTTCGTGGTCTTTTCCCCGCGACGAGCTCAGAAGTACTGGTAGACCCACACCGGGTCTCCCTCCTTGAACTTAATCGGTACTTGGTTGCTCAGTCGTTGCTCGTGTCTGCCCTGGGCCTTCAAGAGTTGGCGCTCTACTAATCGTCTCGTATCCCGTAGAGATAAGAATAGCTTTCGTCTGTAGCTAGCGACTTCGTTACTCTTCCATCCGTTGTTCGTGTTGAGAAACGCGAGGTCCAGAGGTAACACCGGGTCCCGGCCATACAGGCTGAAGAATGGTGAGTCCTTAAGGGCCTCGTGATACGACGAACGATATGCGAACAGTACTCGGGGAAGGTATAAGTCCCAGTCGTTCTGAGCTTCGTTGACATACATCTTAAGCATCCCGATCAGCGTGCCGTTGAAGCGTTCAACTAGCCCCTGAGTCTGAGGATGGTAAGCAGCTCCAAACAACTTCTTGATCCCGAGTGTATCGTAGAAGGATCGTGCCAGGTTCGAGATGAAGTTGGATCCTTGGTCGCTCAGTAGTTTCTCGGGGACTCCGTGCCGCGAGATCACTTCGTTCACCATAACTTCCACGAACGTTACAGTGTCCAAGCGGGCCACTGGGAACGCTTCGACCCATCGAGTGAAATATTCAGCGAAGACGTAATTGAACTTGTTGCCTCGAGGAGTAGCCACTAAGGGACCTATGGCGTCCACCACTAATAGCGAGAAAGGTCCCGATAGTTCTTGTACGGGCATCCTCTGCATTCGGCCATTTCTCCAAGGGCGATAGCCTTTACCACTGCCGCACACGGTGCATTCCCGAACATATTCGGCCACATCCTTCTTCCACCCGTGCCAGTAAGCGTGCTTGCGCACTTTGTCGAGCGTCTTAGTAACTCCGACATGAGCGGCAAGTACATCCTTATGACAGTGATGTAGTACCGTCGATATGAAAGGCAGGGGAATCACAGGAACTTCAAGAGTAGACGCCGGTCCAGCGCGAGCCTTCAGGTGTACGCGACGCATGAGTACTCCGTTCTTTACCGAGTAGTTAGGCGCCATTAGCAGGATTTTGGTGCGCATTTGAGGGTCCAGAGCTAGAGCTCCATCGCTAAGGAACGCTATCATAGCTTGGATCCAGGGAGTCCTTTTCTGTTCTTCCACGAAGCGAGTTTGTTGTAACCCGAACACATCAACGGGGGACACTAGGAGTTGGTCGGTAACCTCTTCTTCGTCGGGGAACGGCTCGGGTCTAGCTTCGCCAGCGTCCTCGGGCAAGGTCCCTGAAGGGAGCAGAGTCGAGTCGAGAGTCGTAGTCTCCCCGACTTCGACAGTACAAGGAGGGGGCTCGTCAGCATCGTTGAGTAGCTCCGCCATAGAGATAGCATTGATGGTTTGGGTATACAGCCTGGACAGACCATCCACATGACCCATCGAAGTACCAGGCTTGTGGAACACCTTGAAACGTAATTGAGACAACTCCATGGCCCACCTAGCCAGCTTAGCGTTGCTCGTACGATTAGTTTCGTTGAATACCCCACGTCAAAGCTTTGTGGTCCGTGTATAGGTCGAACTCGCAACGGTCCAGGTAGCAGCGGAACTTGCGCGTGGCCCAAACGATACCCCAGCACTCGATCTCCGACGTACCGTCCTCCTTATGGACCCAGTTCTTCTCGGAGCCAACTAGTAGCTTGCTCGCATAGGCCACGACTCTCTCGCGCCCCTCCACGGTTTGCATCAAGCATGCCCCTACAGCGAGCTTAGACGAGTCCACATATAGAAGGAAGCGCTTCGAAAAGTCGGGATACACCAGGATGGGAGGTTCCACCAGCTTACGCTTTAGTTGCAGGAAAGCGGCCTCGCAGTCGTCGCTCCAGAAGAATCGGGCCCCTTTCATCTTAAGCCGTTCGATTGGGGCCGATATGGCTGCGTATCCCGGGATGTACCGCCTGAAGTAACTAGTCAGACCCAGGAACGCCCTCACAGTGTGCAAGTCGTGCGGTCTGAGCACGTTCATCACCGACTTGACCTTTTCGGGGTTGGGCAATATGCCAGACGGAGTGACGATGTGACCTAAAAACGCTACCTGGTCGCGTGCCCACTTGCACTTTTCCATCTTGAGCTTGAATCCCGCCGACCGGAACCGTTCCAAGACTTGTTTTAGTCGTACTAGGTGGGTAGGAAAGTCTTCACTGAAGACCACGCAGTCGTCGAGGTACACTAGACAAGTCCGCCACTTAAGGTCAACAAGCACAGTCTCCATCAGTCGTTCGAAGCCCGGTACGGCATTACACAGTCCGAACGGCATTACGAGCCACTCGAAGAGACCATATTTGCAGGTGAAGGCAGTCTTCTCCACGCTATCAGCAGCCATCGGAACATTCCAGTAGCCGGATGCGATGTCCATCGTGGAGAACAGCTTAGCGTTGCCGAGTACATCTAGAATGTCATCGATGAGCGGCATCGGGTAGCAGTCCTTGATAGTCACAGCGTTCAGTCTTCGATAGTCGATGCAGAACCGTATCCCGCCGTCAGGTTTGCGGATCATAAGCACCGGGCTCGCCCAAGGGCTAGAAGAGGGTCGTATGAGTTCTTGCCTTAAGTATTCTTGTATCTCGGATTCCATCACGTCTCCTTCCGCCTTGGACACTCGGTAAGGGGGTTGCTTTATAGGCGAGTGCTCTCCAGTATCAATAGAAAATTCGAGCAGGTTCGTCCGTCCGGGGCGCATCGAGGTTTCGACGAACATGTCCTTGAACGGTTGGAGGAACTCCGTGAATATTCTCTTCTGTTCGCTCCCCAATTTAGACTCGTCCAGGTCGACGTAGAGTTCCTCCTTGAGTACTTTGTCCACCCCTGGTATGGATTCTTGAGCGACTTCGGTCGTCGAATTAGAGGCGCTAAGGACCGAGTGGATCCACAGGTCTTGAGCTCTTTGGTCCCTAGTCTGGGCCTCGCCGGGCAGGGCGATTCCGTGCTTTACACTCGCAGCGGTTTCTTGCTGAAGCGCCGACGCTGGGATTACCGTAACACTCGCCAATCGGGTGCTTCTCTTGACGACGGTGTTCTCGATAGAGGGGTTGCATACTTCCACGATCACTAGGTCGTTATACACAGTGCACAGGGTCCTAGCAACTTTAATGGAGTCATCCAGCGCAGAAAGCCCTTCTATGAGGACGGTGGTCCCGTCGCTCAGTTGACCTTGCACCTCCGCAACTACTAGAGCTTGTCCACCAGGGCAGAGTCGAATGGTAGATGAGATGCGGGACAGGTAAGACTCTTCCACCCGAGGAGACCCCAGAGGGAACACCTCTCTCGTGTCCTTTAGCGTGACTGTATTCTCGTCCAAGTCCACCACGGCGCGAAAGTCCTTGAGAGCGTTGGTGCCCAGGACTGCGTCGACATGTAGTTTAGGCACAACGGCAAACGGTATTCTCTTCTCGACGGAGCCCAATGTCACCGGCAAGTAGATTACTCCTTCTATATCGAGCGCAGACCCGGACACACCGTTCAGACTGCCAACGTAGGGCATTAGAGGCGAGTTAGTTAAGCCGAGACGCTTCAATACCCGCCTATGCACTAGGCACGCTACGGCCCCGGAGTCGATGAGAAGTTCGGCCGGGAGGTTCTCGATAAATCCCCACGATAGAGCTTCCACGCCCCCTACCGATCCGATCACTCGCTTGCCGAGGGGACCGATTCCTTCTTCCACGTCAGCGGACCAGTTATCAGTGGCGCTCGGTACTTCTACCAAACCTGGCTTGGGGCGAGGGATAGGAGCGTCAGTGACGACGTTCACATAGCCGTACAACCCGTTTTCCTTATCTCGGGGAGAACAGTTCGGTCCGAGGGCTTCGGTACGGTTACCGAATAGAGAGGAGCAGTCGAAACTGACTATCTTCGGCGCAGGAGAACCTCTAGGAGCAGGATCTTTCCAACGACAGCATCGGCAGGGTGAACTCCTCTCGAGGATCTTCAAGCGGAGTTCGTCAGCCTCTTCCTCGTAAAGGTCCGCAATTCTTTTAGTCAGTAACTCTTTCGATCGTGAGTCAGTGGGAACAGCGAGGCTATTGATCCAGTCCTCGATCCGGCTTAGGAGATCTTGGAGCCTAGTGGGGGGCGGGGAGTCATCTTTCTTTTCTTCATCTAGCGATCCTTCGCCAATACACCCTTCACACCAGTCACCTCTACTTGAAGCTTCAGCCTTTACGAGGAAGTATACGGCTCGTCGCACTATGGCTCGCCAAGGGTCCGGCACGATACCGCGAGAGTCCAGCAACTCGTACTCGGTTTCACCGAGTTCGGAGGGCCTTTTGGGGGAACTCCCCAGGGTTAGCGCGATATTGTCTTCCACTACAGAGGGGTCCGCGGGACACTATTCTCTTGGTAGAGGAGGAACTCTCAGCTCCGGGAAGTGCACTACCGTCTTCGGCGCGTCCTGCCACGAGAACCTCTTCGTCGCGGTCCCTCCCCCTTCGTCGCGGTAATCGGAGTCGTCCGACGTCACAGAGTTGATCCGTACTGGCTTTTCATCTTGGAAATTACGGTTGGCTCGCTTCGCTTCTCCGACGAGGCTAGTGTCTTTTGGAACCATTCCAACCAGTACTCAGGAGTAGATAGTCGACCAGGGGAAGAATCTCGGGTCCTCGCTAGCTGTTCTTCGGGAATGCCTAGTAAGTCACTTAACTCGGCAAGAGACAATTCCTTCGATTGTTCCGCATTCTCAACTAACCGGCGCTTCAGTTCGACTTCATCGAGAGGAAACAGTCGGTCTTCGAGCTCTTTGTCATATTCTTCTTTCTCTTCGGAAGGCTTACCTTCTTCCAACGTATCTAGTTCCTCTTTGGTGAACACCCTCGCGAAGGAAGGCTCCTTCTCCGGTTCATTCTTTGGAGACTTAGTACTGGCGACGTCCTCAGAGTCCTTTTCGGAGGCGTCGTCTCTCTCAGGAGGGGTCACGTCTTTTTCCTGCCCGCGTGGGTCCGCCTTTGGTACTGGAACACTAGCTTTGGTAGCTCCATATTGTTCCCGGGTTGGGCTTTCGAGTACCTCCGTCACGTCTGGGGTTAACTCCTCCTGTATAGGGCCGTTATTGGACTCACCTTTTTCCTCGTCTTGATCGAGCACGCTCGAAACCACACTCTTGTGGTTCGTTGACGTCGACGGGTAGTCTCGTTCCGTCGAGGACGCCTGAAGTAGCGGCTTTTCCGTCTCTCCTTCCTTGCTTAGTTTTTCGTTCGTTGTTTCGATCTCGCTCTCTTGGTCATCTCTCGTAACCACTCTTAGGTTCGTATTGGAGCGTTCGTCGACGTGCGCAGCTATTGCGGGACCGTCCCTTACGGGTCCCGAGCCTACCTCTTTTACAAACGCTTCTCTCTCCGTCTTCCAACAGTCGTTGGGGTTTGAGACTACCGATACCCCGTTCCACACGGGCGCCGTACGTCCTTCATGCTCAAACGGCAGTATTTCTTCAGTTCTCGTCATATGTTCATTGCTTACGTTCGTTTCATTTCTTTCCGGTAAGGCGGAACTCATCCCACCTCCAACAGGACACACTTCATACCTCTTGGTCGACTCCTCCGCGGAGTTCAAAGTGTTCCCATTTGTGTCGATCCATAGACAAGAGGAAGGAGCGACACTCCCTTCCCCTCCCTCTCGCCCCCATCATTGCTGGCTGGGCGCTTGCCCTAGGACAGGTCCCACCGTTGCCCCTGTCGGACCGCCAAGTCTCTTCAGTGACGTCTTTAGAGGGCACTCCGCCAACATGTGACCCGATTCATCACACAGGAAGCACTTGCGTCCGTTCCTCGGCTGGGTGTTCCGGAATCCGCTAGGAGGGTCACGCTCACATTCAGGACCGATGTGGCCCACTTCCTTACAGTGAGGACATGTGGCTTTGCCGCGGCGACAGTGAATACGACTACACCCCAGAGTGTGACACCGACCGCACACGAGAAGACCATCTTGGGTTCGCAAGTCCGGACCCACACGAACGCCCCTGATAGGCGTAATAGGAAGCGTTCCGATAGGCTGATAGTGCAGAGAGGGGTTCGGATCAGGAGGAGAGTAGGCAGCAGCTACATTCATCGCAGGGGAAGCATAGGCGGTCGTCAGAGGACGCTCCATCAACTGCTGTTGCTGTTGAAGTTGTTGCTGTTGCTGCTGAGCGAGTAGATTCTGCGTCAGCTGCATCATGTTCATCATGCGTTCGAGGACAGCGTTCTCTTGGGAAGTTTTAGGGGACGGCACATTGTCGAACTCGGAGTCGTCTTCAACCGGACGGTGCATATTCTTAAGGAGCAGCATGGCCACAGCCGCAGGGATGGAGTCAATCATTGTCGTGGTGAGGGCGTTCCTCCAATCTCGGTTCCGGAGTCCAGACAAGAAGTACTGGTAACGCATCTGAGTGTCGTAGCACTGAGCATCATCGCAGAGACTTGAAATCATGTCGCCCCACACTTCGGCGGACATTCCCCGGGGTCTTTTAGTGTTCTTCAGATTCTCAATCAGTTGCAAAGGGGTCTGACTGATGAGCTGGTTGTGGAACCGAGTTCTCAGAGCCTCAAAGCTGTTGATGCGCGAGTACATCCACCAATCTTCGCCGACCTTGCCTTTCAAGCACTCCCTGAAAGCGCTGAGACGCAGGGGTTCGTCCAGCCCTATCGTGGCGTTCTCGAAAGCCTCCCAGAAGGATCTAGCTTTCTCCACCGACGCTCCTTCCGAGTAAAAGGGTTGGAGCATGCGAATTGCGTTTCGGATGTTAGTGGGCATACCATACTGGCCACTAGTAGACGAAGGCGTATTACCATACGTAGGCGAGGAGTAGTAGGAGTTACCTCCATATTCCCCATACGCAGGACCCTGGTGGGTTCCGGCAGAAGCCGTAGTTCCTCCGTTTCCTTGTGAAGCTCGGGTTGTTCTCGTAGGGTCGACTCCGTACGCGACTCCGCTGGTAATCGAAGTTCGAGACCCCAGGCCTTGGGTAGGAATTTGAACGGTAGGCGACGAGACCTGGAAAGGAACCCTCTGAGGAACGGGGACGGTTACCGCTGGAGCGTTCTCCCCGCCTCCTCGCAAGTTACCGGAGGGCTGGAGACCCCAAGGAGGAGCGTTAGAGGTCCTCGGAGGAATACTTGCCGGGGAAGCACGTCCACCGTTTTCAGGGACAGTTGGTAGGGAGAAGAACGGGTTGAAGTCCTGTCCATATGACGTATTTGGGGTTCGGATTGTGAAACCTTGGTACGACGGGATTGCAGTCCTTACTCGAGTCGTAGGAGGGGGAGTCCCCACAAGACCGTTTCCACCAGTTCTCTCCATAGCGGCGGCAATTTCAGGAGGGGCCATGGATCTCAACCAGTTGAGGGAGTTAAGCCAGCCTTGCACCGTACCTCGGCCGCCTCCGCCGTTCAGGGTCAGCATCGAGTCCAACTCTTCCGAAGTGAAGGTCGCAGGGACCCCGGAGCCCAAAGCGTCCGCGGGTGGCTCGACACCGGCACTAGCGTTGTTCCCCCCAAGTCGGTTAGCCGCTTGGTCTATGATATTCTGCACGTTTTGCAGGCCTTGCGTAGTCGACAGACTGGGTCGCATTCTCGAAGGCAGACTCTCGGTCGGGCCTTCTTCTTCCCGGACAGTGGCGCTCTCATCTTCTCTGTTGCTAGTAGCCGACATCTTGTCCTTCTTTCTGACGTTCTCCGCGAGACTTCACTTGGAGCAAGACCTTCTCCAGCTAGCAGACTACCCTGCTTCTCCACCAGATGTCGTATACCTCCTTTTCCTTCAAGGGTCGGGTAGTCCGCGGCTGTTCAGGGAGTACGGTCTTGTTCAGTGGCTGCAGGAACGGTAGATAGGAACACTAGAGATTTGAAAAATAAAAGTTTGTTGATTGGCTTGGCTTCCTCTTGAGTAGAAGGAGGGAAATATAAGACTGAGAGCTAACCGGAAGAGAGGCCTAACACCTTCTCGACCTTACATACACTACACTACATATTAAAAAAAGGAAGGATTCACTTCGTTTGTTGTCGGCCTTCGTGGGACAACGGAGAGCCTCTGGGAAAGGGCTTGATGTCGCGAGGTGCTTTTGGTCCCCGACGCCAAGACTCCGGCGTTCAGGGGTCCCCTTATAAGACCACCCTAACGGGCTCGGTCAAGGGTACGTGCGAGGTTGAGTTCAACGGGAACCACCCTGACGGGACGGCGGGGCGAGGAGTGATTCCAGGGTCTCGGGTCATCCCGACGGGAGGCAGAGCTCCTGGAATGACCCCTCCGTTCCCGGGTACGGGACAACATTTGCTCAAGGAGCGACGACGGCCAAGGTGTTGCTGACTCGATCTCCTCCGTGATGATGCCCCCATAGAGGGCTGCTCGATGATGTTCGCGCGTCAGCAAGGATGATTGGCTCACACAAGACAGCGAAAGCGTGACCTATATACCGACTTTAATTCATTTGAGTATCGACGCGACGTACATTCGAATGTTCCATCCATCAACCATTACATCAGTTAGATCATCCGTAATCGAGGAATAGTGTACATTTATGGGCTTACGTCTCCATTTTCGAGGGTTCTTTGTGGTCTATCTGCATACGGAGGGTCAGTCACAGCACGCCTTAGGGCGGCTTTAAGGGTCGGTCGTAGCAGGCGCTTCCACGCACAGAATGATCGGTCACAACAGGCCCCATTGGGTGTGTCGGAATCGCTATGGTCGGTTCGGCTACTTGCCTTTCTCACGAATCCGTTTCCGTGGTAGATGACTCAGCAAGCATTTGCAGATTACCGTCCGGTGGGCTTTTAGTAAACGTGAGCCACGCTTGCACTGAAGGTCCGCTGAATGTGTGACCACCGGCGCTAAGAAGAGGATGCAACCTTTGTGTTCATTCTCGTGACTATAAATACACCGATCTTTCCTCATTCCCTTAGCATGTATCGCGTATTAATCTTGGAAACCGTTGCCGGCCAGGATTATAATTATGGAAGCGTATATGATTCCAATCCTGGATAGTCCAGGATTTTGTAATTAAAAAAAAATGCTTTCCAACCCGATTAATTCCGACTACTCTTAATTCCGATGGAGGGCGAATTGGGGTTTCATTTTGGTTTCGTACAAACGTGTCTCAAGCGCCGGTGGCGAAAGCGCCGAAGCAGGGCACACCGACGACAGCGGTGCAGGAGCTGCGAGCGTGTCTGGTGCAACTGGTGGTACGCGAGCGTCGTCCCTCCGAAGACGTGGTCCCGGACTCTCGGATATGGCTAGTGGCTCTGTTGCATCAAGATAAGTGGAGATGCGGAAGTAGAGATTGGAAGTGATCATGGAGACGATGAAGTGAAAGGAAGCAAAAGCAGGTGTGGCAAGTGGCAGGGCGAGTGGTAGCGAGGGATCTAATTATGACGATGATGTCTCGGACAACGCTATTGATGATGATATGATTGTGGTGGAACCTCTGGCGGTTTGGCATTCTAGTTGGGACGCCTGGCAGTCTTACTTTACTTTCTACTGCGATCGGACGATGCAAGTCTTGCCTATAAAGGAGACTATGTCTCGTTTTGAGCGTAACAAACGCTTGAAACGAGCAAAAAAAGGTGCCGACGATTCACAGTTGGCAGAGAGGGTTTTGACCCATATCAACGTACATACATATGTACTCACGGCTGGGAGAAGTGAAATCGCGGGGCGAAGGCAGCCGTCCCCGCCAACATATCCGGCTCACTGACTGTCCATTTGGCTTTGTAGTGCAGTGGAATTTGTCTCGTGCAGAGTTGCAAGTCAAGAATGGCGTCTTCAAGCACAATCACAGAGTATCTGCTGCTGCCTTTGCAACCTATCCGACTTCTCGAGGTGTTACTGAACCTTTAGTGGGGGCCCGTGTAGATGGCATGTTGGCCGTTGGTGCCAAGATGTCGAGAATCTACGACTACCTTCTCGAACACGACCAAAATGTTATACAAGTGGATGTGGACAATTTGGCGAGAGATCACGCTTTGAGCTTCGCCTGGGTGAATGATAATGAGGCCATTGCAAGCGAGATTGCTCTGCTTTCGGCTGCTGCGTCGGAGAACGTGTCATCTGTTGCCGAAACTGAGGCCGGTGAGACTGGGGTAATCTCTTTGGCTACTGCGCACATGCGGCGAATGTTTGGACGCTTCAGCGAGATTTTGATGGTGGACTGCAGCCATAAGACGAACAGGTAAATGATTGGTGCCAAATGCAGGATTTTATCAGAACTAAATCATGATTTATCCATGACTATATTTGAGATACAACTAACCGTTGCTGCCCTTCATGACCCGGAATGAATTTGGGGAGGGCTGTGTAATACAGCAGTCTTTTATCGAGGCTAATGGCGACTAGCACATGGACAGAGCTATTGACCATTTCAAGCGTTCACATCCTACCAGAATCGTTTTGCTTCGGGTAATTGTCGTGGAGAAGGACCTCAACGAGATCCGCGTGGTCGAGACGCATTCCTCAGACGCAAGAATTCTCATGTGTCACTTCCATGGGATTAAGTATTTGAAAGCGATGCGCTCGAAACCAGTTTTTGGTAAGATATCTGGGGGGGGGACGCAAGTCAAGTAGATGCAAAATGGTTTACGCACAATCTGAAGCTGACTACGACTCGAATTATGCTTCTCTAAAGGGTTTGTGTGAAAGGATTAGAATGTCGGTATTTTATGACTACTTTGAAAAGAATTGAAATGGATGCCAAGATCGATGGGTCATGTATCGGCGTCAATCCTACCATATTTCAAGAATAACACAAACAATCGGCTTTAAAGATTTTTTGGAAGACTCAAGCACAGTGTCGACGGCTCGATGAGTATGTCAAGCTGTGTTAAGGCTTTACTGGCCTGCGATCGTCGCAAGGAGAATGAGTACAAGTATCGACTATCCAGAATTGATATGTCTGCGAACTCTGATTATGACGAAGAAAACCGAAACGTCCTTAGATTTACGACGTAATATGTGGCCGATCCGATCCAGCACCAATATCCTTGCGCGCTCTAGAAATTTGAAGATTACACTTTTACAAGAATGTACCAGGATCCTGACATCGTTGGAGTGAGCGGAAACTCCATACACTACACGTTAAGGCTGGATGATTGACGATGTGAGTGCGAGTTCTCTACTTCTGTGAGCCTTCCCTGTCGACGTACAATCTCATACAGGAAGAAGAATTGTGTCGCTGGATCGTGGATTCCCCGGAATTGCATCCACGAAAGGTAAATAACATCCAGGATTTGTCCAGGATATATCCACGATTATTTCACGTTTAATTCATGGCTTGATTGTAGGTGGACAACTCCTGCTAAGCAGCTGAACAAAGTCCGTCAGTTTGCGTATGAGAGGTTCGATAGTAATGAAGAAAAAAGGAGACCAAGACTGTGCGTTATCCGGCTGAACGATGTCGAGAAGAAGTTAGGGCGATCCACTTAATCGCAAACGAGCTGGCGACATGGACGAGGAGAAGGAGCTTGAACAAATGCTGGAATTTGTTCTCCGCCAATGAAAAAAACGCTAGACAGCGCAGTATTACTGGACATGACACACTGATTGGTGGAAGGACACCTATATCAGCAGTGGAATAGGTAATTGTGAAGAAGATGACCACGAAACGGGCGATGATCACGAAACGGACGAGGCATCACTGAAAATACGCCTGAACCCAAAGTCGAAAAAGATGGGAAGACAAAAAAAACAGAAGTAGGAGGTAGCTGCTAGTGCAAAAGTAGACCGGAAATGGTTTGAAGCTGTGGAGAAAGATCGTAAAACAGCTGGCGGAATAACGCTGAACGACCTTATGTCAGCGTTGGAGCGAGAAGAACCCTCACTGTTCGAGACACAACGACGTTTGTCTGGAGGGATGGTCACACACGGTGATGGTGAAGCGAAAAAGCCAAAATTTAAGAGACTGAAGAATCCTGTATTTACCATGGACACATTTTATGTACTGCCGTCGAAGCTTCTAGAGCCGTGTTTGAGCTGCTCCTATAACCAAATACCGTAGCAAGCGCGATTGCAGTCGACGAAAATGATTCCATGAAGAAGCCACCAGCTAAGGAGTTGATTGAGTGCGTGCAGATCAAAGGAATCGGTACTTTCTCTCGTGGCCACTACGAGCTGTCCGAAAGAGCTCCAAATTGATAAGACACGGTCAAGCTCGGTGTAGACATTAATAAGTGGCTTATGGAATCAGCTCTTCCCTCCCTCCCTGCTGAATACCATGAGTTGGCAAGAAGAGTCTCCAAACAAATTGTGGATACATTTCCTTACAAAAGTCTCCCTGGGCCTCCAAATCTTAAAGAGTATCAGTACTCGTTATTGTACGAGCTACTCCACCTACTTGGCAATCGGACGCTGCAATTCAAGCTCTGTGCAACCGCTTGGTCGTGGATTTCCCCAAGTGCAGTGTTGCTGGATTTGTGTATGCAACTACCAAGAAGAAGAGGACTCGGACAAAGTGGAGACACCCATAGAATGAACTGTACGAGATCGTGTACTGAAGCAAGTAGCTGAACCAGAAGTGAATACAGTACCGCTTCCGCTGAATTATGGCAACTACCACTGGTGCTGTGTTGTGGTAAAGGTGAAACCGAAGCGGATCTTCTTGTACGATCCGCTAAATCAAGCGCTGTATATGAACCCCGCACAGGCCATCGCAACATATCTGAAACAAAGGCGGATTACAGGACTACGACGTTAGTCCGCAGAATAATCACATAACGTTCGACGGGTTTAGCTGTGGAGTCTACGTTTGTTATATGTTTATTCGACAAGTAACGCCTGGGCCTCCACAGGATACGAGCGAGGCCTCGTTGCCGAGGCGTCGTTTTGATCGATTCTACTACTTGCTCACGGGGCGACTTCTCCCAGTTCAAGGTCCAGAAAAGGTGTTGCGATGATGATATGGAGGATAAGGTACCAGTACCAAGTTCGGCCGAAATGGAAGAGTACGATGAAGAAGTGCCGTCAGCCTAAGTTGCGATGTAGGCTCCTAGTACCTTAGTCCAGCGTAATACATGTCTTGCATTCGTTGCTCCTGGTGTCCTCCTACCTATGTCAGTGTAAAAGTACTTAGCAGTTTTTCAACAATCGAAATTATGGTTATATCCACGATTATATTTAAAAAAAATCCAGGACACCCCCTGGAACACGATTTCGACATGAATAAATCCTGGGAAAATATTGAAGCTTTTACAGCCACACATACACGTCCTCGACGAATCTTACCGAACATTTCTCGAATCTTTCCATATCTTTCCACATATTCACTGTTTTCAGATAGGATGTCGTATCCAGGATTAATCCTGTAAATAACTACATGATTATCCTGGGCAGCATCACCCGCCATTAATCTGTAAGCGAGGGGGCTTCACCACGACGCGTTTCCCGAAGCCATGGAGCTGGATGACTTTGGTAGCGTAAAAGTGATAGCGTTCGTGTGGTATCGCTGCTGGAAAGCATCGCAATACGACTCAGTTTCGGTCGTATGCTGCTTGGGCGGCATCGAACTCCCAGATGTTGTGGGCTATCCCGGACAGCATCCAAAGCGTTCTTGCCGTCTCTGAAAGTGTTCATTTTGCTGGTTTCACCACTCCATACCAGGGCTTGGTAAAATTCAATAACCGTAACTATAACTGGCAGTAACTTATTGCAATAACTAATTGGCCCCCAATCCCCAATTTCATCCAATAAAACATATACTACTAGTTTTAAAAACCTATACAGTTGGTGGTTGGTATTCGTGGAAGCATGCCCAATTCGCTACAGGAGAGCACTTCTTTTCTGTCATTCCGCAAATTGCCGAAACCAGCACAATACCATCATTCTACGCCGCTCACCATGTCTTCAATCGCCCCAAGATCTTTTGCCAGAGCCCTATTTGTCCCCGATGGCGACGGATAATATCAGTGTCGGATCTGCTTCTCCCGTCGGAGGCAAGCTCGTGCCACTGGGTACACGAACCTGGTGGAACATCTCGTACGGTGCCATACCAATTCTTACGAGGACGAATTCCGGACGATTCAGCGACGAGAAGGTAGCCTCGACACTTTCGTGAAGGGTGATGAATGTTCCAGGAAAATTTATCACTGGTTGGACTGGATCATCATGGAGAACCGCGAACTGAGCATGTGTGAAAAGGCGAAAGCGCGTAAGTATACTCGTTCGAACCGAGTGAGCGTGAAGACGCTTAAGAAGAATATGTTCGGGCTGGAAAGTGTCGTACAGGGGCGGATCAAGTTGCGACTGCGTGGCAAGAAAATTGGCTTTGCTATCGACGCATGGACCGAAGACGGTACGAATTTCGTGGCGGTCATCGGTGTAACTGAGGACGACAAGTATCTTTTATGCTTTTTGACTCTGATGGACGAGTCGGACATGGGATCGGACGCGATTTTCGAGCTGCTTGACGACGTGTTAGACACATACGAGATCCATGCCTCTCAGCTGTGCTTCTACGTGTGCGATCACGCGTCTGTGAATGTAGCAATTGCAAACAGTCACTGGTTCCAATGATAGGGTGTGCTAGCCACCGATTAAACTTGGCCGTCCAAGCCCTCATGCGCGAGGACGACGATATATTGGATAAAGTCCATGCGCTCATGGGCAAGCTGAACACGATCAAGAACCGGCATCATCTCCGCGAGGTAAACGCTCTCATGCCCGTCTATCGTAATGCAACACGCTGGGGCAGCACATTCTCCATGGTCGACCGCTATTTTCGCATCTATTCGAAGTTGACCGCATCGACGACAAATTGGCGGACTTCATTCCCACCCCGCGAGAGAATGCTCGATGAGAGGCTCCGTATGAAGACCTCAAGAACTTGGAGAGTGTGAACAAGAAGCTACAAACGACGACGGTATCGGAGGTCTGGAGAAGTTTTACTACAGCTGCTCGTTCTCCTCTTGTCAGGATATTCTCTCTGCCAGCCATAAGCTTAACGACCTCATTCTCGAAGTCGGGAAATGTGAGCAAAGAGACTATAGGAGACAGGTACAGCCTCGTTCCAGGGTAATGCTTGATGACATGATCAAACAGAGCTCGCACATCAAGCAGGGACATGTGGCGACGGGACCGCAGGAGGAAGGTGAAGATGCCCATCAGTTCTTTGCCGAGGCTGCGTTGAGTCAGGAGGAAGTGACTTCTTCTGGAGAGGACCCGAAGTGGACCCCGCCTACATCTAATGACGTGGAGAGGCTGTTCTCACGTGCAGGAATTGAGTTCTGACGTCTGCGCCGAAGCATTAACCCAATGACGTTAATGACGATACTCTTTTTGCAGTTCAATAGGAGCTTGTAGGATGCAAGTGCGGTTGCCGAGGCAATTGAGCTGGGAAAGAAGCGGACACGAGTTCGGGAAGAAGAAAACGCGAACTAATCAGATTGGTAAATTTTCTCTGTGATTTTCGTACTGGTATTAAATACCAATAGTATAAATTCTCTACTATTAGTAGTTTTAGTCAGTATTTTTATCATCACAAAAATGTATCCGTCAGTACGATTGGTATGTTTGAGCTGGTGTTCGTTCGGGAGGTGGGGCGCGTCGGGGGGAAAGGCCCAGGTAAACCCTCCTTCCGATTCCAATGCGCGTATCCGTTTTGACTAGATTCCAGGTATTCGTTTTTTGAAAGTGCGAGGCGGCAGTGTGACGTACGCATCCATCTGTCACGGACGTGTATTGAAAAAAAAAACCTGACAAATAACACAATTATTAATTGGCGTGGGGTCTGCCTGGCAATCGATATCATATTAGATTTTACCAAGCCCAGTTCCATACTGGTACTGCGCGTGAGGCTCTGAGTATTCGCGCTCTGTATCGGTCGCTGCGCATAGGCGTCGGAAGGCCGCATCCACAAACTCTCCTCCATTCTCTGATCTTAGAAGTTTAAGCTGGTGATGGCAGCTTGTCGGACCGGCGGTTGACGATAGTCAGATAATACTCAAAACCTGCTGCTGCGTCTGTCTTGTTCCGTATGTAGGAAATATGCGTGAATTCGATTCACCTTACAGCGAGAAAACAAAGGTTCCCATGGAAAGCTCTCTGCATTGGGCCCTCGTGGCACACCTCGTCTTGGGAGTACCGAGAACGTGTTGCTTGCTCGGGCGCTGAGCGGGCCGATACCTAGCCACACACCTTGCACTTGTGCACGCAAGAGCCAGCTAGTGTCAGCCCTTTCGCCTTACTTTAGTTATTTATCTCTAGGATCGATTTGTAGTTTATGTGGGCGAATCGCTGATGCCAGTTTAGATCGTTTTTAATGAGCTTTGGCCTTTGGGCGACCTGTGGAGTTGCTAAAGCTGGCCTTCTGGTGCCTCCCTGCAACTCGTTGATTTCACCCCGGACCACTCCAGAGAACAACGGTCTCCCGAAAACTTCATGCCTGTGCCCGGTAAGCATCTGAGCTTGCGTCCTTGAACAATGCAGCTGCAAAAAATTCCGCTCAATAATTTACAATATAATATCCAAATCTCAGTTATATATATCATCGTGTAAAAAATGCAGTTTGTATTGCAATTAATACATACTAAGCTTCGTTTTGGATTAATTCGTTTTCAAAAAGGATCAATAAAGGACCGAAAGCGTGCTGTGCAGCTGTAACAACGCAGGACGAAAATACTGATTTTACATGAGTTGAGTATGTCAAATGGGCGACGATTGTGTGTTAGCCATGTTTTATTTGTTATTACGGAGATATGACAGATTCTGAATCTGAAATGAGAGGCGTTACTGCAACCACAATACGACAAGACGACAGGAAATAATGCAACCTTATCGCCTAAAGCGACCACAAAAACATATGGTCTCTGGTAATTTATAATAAATGACGTGGCCACGTCGTCGCCGTCATCAATAGCAGTGTAAATAACGCCACAACATCCTAAATTTAGAGTTATTGAAACAGCATTAAATGCGTGTGCACCACACCTGGGTGTGTTTCTTACACTACACTGTGTGGAACACAATTTTTAACACTTAGCAAATATTTCAAGGATCCAACATCGCAGCAAGGATGGACGGAAGGTCGCTCGCTCGGGAGCTGGTGCGCGCGCGCATCGACGAGCTCATGGACATGAAGAACACGCTTGAAAAGATCGGCGCAAGCCTCGAGAAGATACTAATAGCTCAGATGGAGTTACTGTCACGCATTGAGGTGAGCGAGGAGAGCATCTACGTGCTGGCGTCTGAGATTGCCAATTCTGGTGCGAGTCATGACGGGCACCTATCCTTCGGAGCTTTGCTAGAAATGGCAGTCAACAGATTGAATGGGTAGTATGGTAGTATGCTAGCGGTTTTTGTATTAACGGATAACACAGCTACATCTACCTACTTCAGTTGCTTGAGCAGTTTCTCATTAATAGACTTCGTATTATCCACAGTGCGACGAGCCATACGGCTCTTGCTCGATTTACAGAGTATTATCCACAGCATTCGGAGACGCATAGCTTCCACATCACTCTTGGAAACGTTTCTGCATTGCCAGCGAAGATTCGCGGTCACATAGCTGTAAGCTTGGGCCACAACAAACACGCCACAGCTTGAGTAGTCGGGTTGCTGTGGAACTTCAATCCACTCAATAGGGTCTATGCATAATTTTGCCGCAGGTGCCGATGCCTTACTCCATCTCGCCACAAAACCACAAAGCCCTTCCATAACTGAGTTACCATCGCCGTCCTTAACACCGTTCCAAACCACCTCCATGTCCCCATGATAACCTTCGTCAATCAGGGGCTCATACAGGTAGGGATGCACATGTAATGTGTCCTTGGCTTCAACGTAGCGTAACGTAGTTATTATGATACCCCAGTGGCTTTGGTTCAGGCTGACAGGTTGAATCATGAACTTGGTAGAAGGGATACGTGTGTTTGGTGTCTTTGGCCATCCAACAGCTGCCGTCAATGATGACAGGACGTAGCAATCCCGCATCGTATTTCCAATGAATTCCAAACAGAAGTCAATTGGCCTATCATTCAGCCATCCTCTACAGAGTCCACCAACAACGTTTTCGAAGGCGATGCAGGCCTTACCCGACCGTGTCGTGTATTCAGAACTCAGTCGACTGGATGCAAACTTTGAAATCACCTCGTTTGCCATGGTGCAGTGTCGCTCCTTTACAGCATCAACTGATAGCCCACTCGTTTCAGTCTCCACAGCAAATAGATCCACATCGGAGTTTACCTTCCGCCAGTTTTTCTCCAACCATTTCCGATCTTCGAACCATGCTTGTACCTTGGCCTTTACCGCGTAGAATGTAATTGCAGCTCCCACGTATTGTCTAGTACAAATCACAGCTCACAGTTATAGCAACCAGAATATGACGACCATAAAAAGCAACCATACGAGAATGACAACCTTACCCGCTGAATTTCCAAAGTTTGGGGTCGATAGAAGCCACGAGATCGAGCACGATTCCTTGTTTCTTGATGCGGTCGTCGAGTGGATCTGGGTGACGTTGCTCGGACTTAGCTGTCTTGATTGAAGCTTGCATTGACCGCGTGATGTCTCCAGGGATTACAAATGGGTGCATGTACGTAGCTGGTCGTACAGCTTCCCAGCTGCATTCGATTGTGCGACCCCTGAGGTACGCATCGTCTAGTTGGACAGGGTATTTGTCTATCATTCCCGCCACAGCTCTGACATTCTCTGTGTTGCGAGCCCAAACGACAAACTCGTCAAGCTGTACGGTAAGATCGCTAGGGTATTTGTGCACGGCGAGACGAGTATGAACTGAGGTAAGCTTTGTCTGTCTTAGCTGCTTCAGATTTGATCGTTGTCTCCCTCGGGTCTTCGGCTTTGGGACGTTTATGATATCCACTTGCCGCGTAGGCATCGCTGGGTCGGTAGTTGGATGTACAGCAGATTCACCAACCTCACAATTTTCGACTTTCTTGTAATCAACTGCATTCTCGTAATCATCTGCATTCTTGTTATCAGCTTCATCTGTGATGGACACCGGCGATTGTGCCTTGCTCACGATTATGGGCTTCCGTGACATTTCTATAGCTTTCTGCGTTGATGGGACGTCCTCACAGTCGCTGCTACCGTCAGTGTTGGCATCCATATTTTGTAGCCCCTCCATAATACTAGCAGTGACCACTGCATTTTCAAAATCAAACAAAGAATCCATGTCTTCATCAACGTCTTCATCGTTGTTGTTGTCTCTACACGGAGTCGAAGCCACTTTCCTCCCTCGTAATCCAACCTCAACGGTATCTTTCCAATCTTGAAGTTCTCGATAAAAATCAGCACTGGCCAATTCGGACAGATGCTGGAGCAGTGGCTCTAGCATTGCCTTTGCGTAAGAGTACTTTTTACCAGATGTCAGCACAACTTGGTTTGCACGTTCGTCCCGGCGCAATCGAACAAATACAGCCTCTTTTTCACTATCGGATGCCGCATGTGATTGTTTCCATTCGAAAGGACGTGAATCTTCGTACACGTTCGGCAACCTTATCGGTCTCGGCAACCTTAACTTTGACATATTGACAATTGGTTGAAGCGCATCGGCTGCTAAACAGAGCTCTTCTTTGGTGTCCAACGCGTCGAAAGTACTCCATCGTTCGTGGACAGAGATTCCAGGTAGCACATTGAAACCATGGCCATGGCTGGCAACATGCATGAGATGACAGCACGGTAAGTGGTGGCTTGTATAAAATAAGCAGGTACAGGTCCACTCAACGTCGTCACACTCGTATTTGTGATGACCTCCATAAACATCCCATTTCGAAACGGATTTTTTGCGCTCGCAATTTGTGCTTTCAGCTCGGTTCACGAATTTTTCCCATTCTCTTTTCACCAGATCCAACACAAACGGAGATAGCCTCCTTGATATGGCCCTTAAAAATGTAGGAACCGTCTTGGGCAATCGAGAGGAAGAATGCTGTTTCCCGATTTCAGATGTAATCTGCCGCGTGATGATCATCTGGTGCTGGAGTAAACCCGCCAACGTCTTGTCAATTCTGGTCTTGAGGCCAAGAAGCATCTTCAAGTATTTCCAGTTACACGCGATCCTGTTGTTGTCGTATTACCAGCAGTAAAATGTTTTTCGCGTTCATAGTTCGACCACATTTGTCGACACGAATGCCAATTTTTCTCAAAATATGCAAAGAAGTTGCTCCTCCTTGACTTTTTGCAGTATTTCTTCATTGCATCATATGCAGATACATACGCGTCTTGTGTGCGGCTGCCAGTAACCACAACAAATGAGTGAAAAGGCAAAAGAGAAATTTGCTGACTGTAACGCACCATTACAGCATCTTCGTCAGCAACTCGATAAGTTCTTCTCTCTGTGCCATCTTAAGCTCAAATACTTTGCGTTTCACGTGAGTCGCGTTTCGGGCAATCACTACGAAATCGTGCTACGAAACCAGGTTCGAGACTTATTATTAATGTGTGCGTGATAAAGAATCCGGCTGACATCTATAAACTTGTTGCTGTTTCACAACCATACCAACTCGCACGACAACAGCAGAACACAAGCTTCAAGCTACTTGACAACGGCGACGCTGCCGCTGGACGAACAAGATCTGGAGGATGTGAAAACATTGGCAGATGCGCGTGTTTCTTCTACCCACATCACCAATTTCTTGAACGACCGCATTGGTTAGTTGTTCATTTTTTATTATGGGTGGTATTATTCAATCTAACCGACTGGTATGCAATGTCTTACGCTGTAAAGATTGTAAAGTGACACCACAGCAAACCAGAAATCTTCTCCGAAGTATCATGGGGCCAGATTCCGCTCAGGATCGTATGAAAAACTTGCTGCATGCTCTTCGACAGATTGAAGGTAGCGATGTGCTCGTTATCCAGGACCAGATGGACATCACCTGTGGAGCCATCATGCAAACGAAAGTGCAAAAGATGATGTTTGAGCGGTGGGGTGAAACCTTGACGATGGACTTCACGCACGGAACGAACAATCTTGGCTACCATTTAGGTACGTTCAGAAAAGCAACCTTATGTTTATAGCAACCTTAAGCGCAACCTTAATTTTTTACAACAACCTTGAATCTCATTTGGTTGCTACTGTTGTGTAGGGAGCTTGGTTGTCACTACGTGTACGAATAGAGGGTTCCCAGTGGTTGACTTTATTTGCCTCAGTGAGAACGCTGTCACGATTAAAACGATCTTGGAATATTTCAAGGACAAAAATCCAAAGTGGAAAGACGTCACGAGTGTGGTTATCGACAAAGATTTTGTAGAGTGGCAAGTGCTAGAGGAGTGCTTTCCAACCGCCCAGGTGCTACTCTGTCAATTCCACGCCATTACATACTGGAAAAAGGTGAGTGGCCGTTAACCGTGCTGTGCATTTGCAGTACCGCTGCTTTCGATTGCGATGCCCCTTGGACCTTGATTTTTGGGATACACCGTGAGTGCACCGGTAGATTCTTTCCGAATACTCAAACGAAGTAGGGATTTGTGCTTGATGCGCGCTATATTAAAACAAAATAAGAGCATTCCTTTTCATGAATATATTTAGACAGATCACACCAGTAAAACAAGCGTACGTGTTGTAAGATGCCGTTCGTTCGGAGCTCCGCACACGAAACTTTAAATTCTTCTTCTCCATGTATTTCTTGAATTCCTTTTCAAAATCAATCCACGACAAAAGTGGTGCCTTCGGCCTGAACGGCTCCATCACGTTCACTATTTCGTCCTCACCACCACCGTTCATGGAGTCCATCTCTTCAAGGTGCTTATTTTTTTGGATTCTAGGCGTGTAATCTGCAGTGGATTTGGGCAGGCGTGTAAGTCCGGATCGCTCACGCTGTTTACCTTCCGCCGGACCCGACTGTCCCCCAATTTTTTGCTTCTTGGAGGGACGCGGCAGCGACTGCAGGTGTGGTGACTCGCGGATTAACTTCTCTTTCTTCGTAGAGGCTAAAATAACAAATTAAATATAAAATTACCTTCGCTAAATCAACCACAACCGCTTTAAAGCAACTTTACCTGCGTGTGTCTTCTCGTTTCTCTTTTTCTTTGTCTTCTTGCGTTGCACACGAGCTGCAAAACACACCCTAATGTTAATATAAGTAATTGCCCATCGCAAAAAATTAACATGACAGCAAACGTGCGTACCAGCGCTCAATGATAGATCACTCTTTGACTCCGAAAAGGAATCTTCTCCTTCCGCGTTGCTATCCTCCTCGCCCGCAGACGCATCCTCGTCTCTGCTATCATCGCTACTGCTGTCGTTGGCGTCTTCGATGCCAATTACCGCATACAGATCTCGCAGCCTCGTACGTCCTCGCCAGTCTACGGATTCGCACATAAGGTCAAACTAACTTTTGTTGCGTCAGGCGCAAGTACTGCAGTACGTACCAGGCTTGGCCGCGTCCTGCGCACGACTCATGGGTCTTCAGTTGCGTCAGCGTCGGGTGTGGAGCTCGTGTTCCTGGCGCAGCCGCGCGTTCTTCTCGCTCCCGCGCAATTTCTGAAATGGGAGGCTCAGAATGATCGTATTTAAAACGAATCGAGCTTAAAAGAGCAGATACGTACCTAAGACGGAAGCGTTTTTTTTGGATTTTAGTTTCGCAGGTAGTTTATGAATTTGGGTAACGCAACCATAAAGTCTTTAAAACGACCATTAATGTCTCAATTTACGGTTGCGGTAATCACTCCGATCTGAAATCGATCCGTTCAAACATACATGTAAACTAGACTATTGCACTGAAAGAACAAAATGAGTTGTGTAGGTAATGTCAAAATCCATTTTTGTTGTATAATTGAAGATTGTATATTTCCCATGACCTGGATACCGTGCCCTACTTGATCATCGGGGTGGAGCAAAAAAGAAACTATTATTTCATTAATGAAGTCAGAATCAATATATTTATGATTTCACAAGAAAGTATTGTTATAATCGGCCCTCAAGTGGAATCTTCCACCCAGTCTCCCTTAATGCTTTCAAACTCACAAATAGAGCCTTGCATGGGTACGCCTGCGTTAGAGCTACATAAGCCACTGGCAGCAGGGATTCCATTTATACGACTGCAATGTTAGTAAGAGATCAACGCATAACAGATAATTGTATAGGATTCAAGGTCCGCGGACCGACAATTCACAACTTTACTTACCATTTTCGAGCATCTCCAAGTGCAATGATGAGAAAGCAGGTGCTTGGACTGGGAGAAGACCCTCTCTTCGCAGCTTGACGTAGGAGGAATGAATGGCAATGGAGGGTAGCTGGTACTAATAATGTGAGTCGTGAACTGTACAATCTTCCCAATTTTCTTAAGAAAGTTGGATTTAATTTTACCAAAAAAGGCAAGTTATATCACGGAAATATTATGACATATTTCCAGTAGTATTTTTTATTCGGAACCTCTGACTGGTAGTGTCTACAAGCTGCGCTAGGTTCTCTCAAACTTGGCACTAAAACACTCTATCAATTGGAGCTCTGAAAAACGGCCACACGCTCCAGATCAGCGTCCGAGCGTCCGGGTTAAATTTCTACGACGTACAAAATGCCTCATTAAAGAGTGGGTGGGCCTCCGTTGAAGCCGGACAAGAAATGCAGTGGTCGGTTGAAAAGAACGTCTAACGAACGATACACGAATTTTATTTGAATAAAGTCTTTCTTCTGCAATACCGCGCCCGATACATATATTTTTGATAGCATCAAGGCGAGTGCCAGTATCGTGACCTCATTCGAGTGGCGTTGTGGCCGAACTTCAAGCTCTGGTACTGAAACCACTTCTTAGCCATGGATACGCCTGAATGCTTGGTATTTCTCGAGGCGACTCGCCGGAATGTGCTCAGCGACGGCACCCGCGGAGTATCCATGCTTTTTCCATTCTCCAAACATGAGGAATCGATATATTGCATCGCTCTGCATCTCAGACAGCTTCAATGCGCTGAATAAGTTTTAACTTCTCTCTTCATTGGCGTGTCCCATAATTTTGTTTTTGCCATCCGTCGTTTGGTGGCTTCGAAGAAATCTCTAGGCGTTTCGAGCGAGAGCATGCGAGGTGTGAGCAATGTCCACGTTCGACACACTGGTCGGATCGGCATCTGACAAAGCCGTGTCACTTGCAAGGAGGACAGCCGCGAGAGCCACAACGGTAAAGTTGAAAAGACGCATGGCTGGAAGCTGTCTTGAGGACTGGAGGAGAAATTGCGGAATGAGAAATGAGGCGGTTGGACGTCCGTGCTCAGATTTTTGAGCCTTCCCATTGGCTGCCGAGCGGAGCGAAGGCGTCTTCGATTGGTTAAAACGGAATTATGTAGCTTACATCAGTAAATTTGTTGTTGTTGTTAACGGTAAATGCCGAAGTGAGTAGATTAAAGTCAATTAAATCTGTCCTCTAAACTTCAGTGCTCCTGGCCATCCACCAGATTAACCGGTTTGGGACCGGTCCATTTTGGAACGTCACGCCGGTTAGCCGAACTGTGCAGAGTCGGTGCATATCAACACTCCCACTCACCGCTACTGCACGTCGTTCCTCTTCTTGATTCCACTTGCTTCGCGAAGGAACGCTAGCGACTCCGTTCCCAGTGCTTCCGTAAGCATGTCAGCTAACTGCTGCTTTGTGTCGATGTAGGCCACCTTGATTGTGGAACGTTCCACATTCTCTCGAATAAAGTGGTGACGGATATCCACGTGCTTGGTCCTCGCGTGATATCCAGCGTTGCTTGCAAGTGCAATAGCACCTTGATTGTCTTCCCAGACCTGCGTCGCTCCCACTTGCTCGTGACCCATGTCCTTCAGCATGGCACGTGTCCATAGTACCTCTTGAGTACAAAGGCTTAGTGCCATGTACTCTGCTTCCGCTGAGCTAAGTGCAACCGTCCTCTGGTACTTGGACTTAAACACCACCGGAGCGTTCCCAATCATGATCATGACGCCAGACACTGAACGTCTGTCGTCAATGTTGCTTCCCCAGTCTGCGTCCGTAAACGCTTCTGCCTTGACAGCTTGCGTTCCAAATCCACTCGTTCCACTTTTGTAAACGATACCATGATGACGAGTGGACTTCAAATACTGCAGAACACGAATCGCTGCCTTCCAGTGTTGCGTTCCAGGATCCTCTAGGAAGCGTGCCAGCTGCGTGACAACGTAGGCAATGTCCGGCCGAGTACCGGTTGTGATGTACATGAGGCACCCGATTAAGGAACGATACGGTCGTGACCGCATTTCGGCACGTTCCTTTTCCGTAGTCGGCGACATCATCTTGGACAACTTCAGGTTTGCTGCACAAGGGTTCTCCACCATCTTGGCGTTCCGTTGATTGAATCGTTCCACAATGTCGTCAATGTACCGAGTTTGCTTGATCATCAACGTTCCACATTCTCTATCGTGGTCAATCTCCATTCTTAAAATGAATTTGGCCTCGCCAAGCTCCTTCATCTTGAATGCGCTCTTCAGGGCGTTTTTGACCTCCCGAATTTCGTCGCGCGTCTTGGCCGCAATGATCATGTCGTCCACATATAGACATACGTACACGAATGCGTTTTTGGAACGCTTGACGTAGACACACTGGTCGGCTCCGCAACATTTGAAACCATTCTACAGAAACACGCGATGAATAGTCTTGTTCCATGCACTTGCAGCTTGCTTCAAGCCGTAGATGGCCTTTAGCAGCTTGCACTTCATGCCTTCAGCATTCTCGAGGCCAAATGGAACGTCCATGTGGACCAAATCCTTCAAACCACTGTTTAGGAACGCTGTGTCGGCGTCCAGTTGCTCCATAATGTAGCCGCACGTAACGCAAACAGCAAGTACAACTCGAATCGAGTTCATATTCGCAACGGGAGAGTACGTCTCAAAGAAGTCTATTCCAAACTTCTGCTTGAACCCCTGCGCCACTAGGCGTGCCTTGTAACGGATAACCCGGCCGTTCTCGTCACGCTTCTTCGTGAACACCCAGCGACATCCAATGGAACGAGTTGTCGTTCCACGTGGAACGAGCGTCCATGTTCCGTTCCGGGAATGCGAATTCAGCTCTGACTGCATAGCACGACACTCTCTTGCTTCGTTACTGGCAATAGCTTCTGCGTACGTGTTAGGCGTATCTGGAACGCCACCAATGCTGGCCGCGTACGCCAACACTGCCTCTGCGAGAAAATCATCTTCGTCGATTCTGGCACGCTTAGGAGATGACGGTCCATCACTTCCACGCTCCACATCTTCATCGTCACCATTCCCAAGTAGAAGTAATGGCTCACGAGGGCGCGTAGATCGTTCCGTTTCAGGATGGAAGATCATCCGGTCCTCATGGAACGATGGAGGCTGCGAATGGAACGTTGCCAAATCCAACCCATTTAACCTGGGCTCCTCCGGCGCGGGTAGCTGCTGTATTTCTGCGTTCCGTTCCGGTTCAAGGTCGTCCATCTCAATGTCTTGAGCAGGCTCCTCTGCTTCTTCCATCGGTTCATCCAGAGCAGGCTTACGTTCCACTCCCGATATTGAAACGATCGTATCATCGTTCCTCGTCACATGGATGACCGTTCCTGAAGCTGGCGACTGCGTGTCATAGATTCCGCCCACCTCACGCTCGTCCAGCTTGACCGACCGTGTCACCTTGACCTTCGACGCATCCATGTCGTACACACGATATCCTTTCACGTTCTCAGCGTACCCGAGGAACGTGCACTTGAAGCTCTTGGGTTCCAGCTTCGTTCTCATCACGTCGTTCACATGAGCGTACCCTTGTGACCCAAAAACACGTAGGTGTTCCATCCGTGGCTTCACCTGGAACGACAGCTCGTACGGCGTGACATCAGAGTTTGATGTGTTCGTGGAACGGTTGATGAGATACACTGCAGTACTAACCGCTTCCGCCCACCACTGCGTCGACATAGACTTGTAGTGCAGCATGCTTCTTGCCTTCTCCATGATGGTACGATTCATGCGTTCCGCCACTCCATTCTGCTGAGAGCTGTATGGAACGCTACGCTGATGCACGATACCGTTCCGTTTGCATAGTTCCAAAACTGTCTTGTTCACGAACTCCGTTCCATTATCGGAACGAAGACATTTTAGACGTTCCCCCACTGGGTTTCGTACAATGCCTTGAACTCCTTCAGTTTGCTGCCCACCTCGCTCTTGCTCTTCATAAAGTACGCAACGACAAACCTTGAGTAGTCGTCTACGAACGATAGAACATATTTGGCACCACCCTTTGAGATCGTTCTCATTGGGCCCATTACGTCCGTGTGTACTAGTTCCAACACACGCGTCGTTCTCGTTAGCGATCGTGACGGGAACGTCGTCACGGTCTGCTTTCCCTTCATACATCCACCGCACAAAGTCTCGTTCCCATTTTTCACATGTGGGATACCAATTGTGGAACGTTGAGTCTTCGTCAGCGCGTCCTTGTTGAGGTGACCCATGCGAGCGTGCCAAAGCTCCCACTCGCTGTCAGGACCGGCGTATTGCACGAAGTGTGCCTCCTTCTGCTGACAGTCCAGCAGGTACGCCTTACCGACCTTCTTCCCTGACGCTATCGCAGCGTTCCGTCCCCAAATTACACAACTGGAACGCTGGAACTCCACGCTCATGCCTCGTTCCGCGAGCTTCCCGACCGACAATAACCGTCTATCGAGCCCCGGAATGTGGAGCACGTCCACCATTCGGATGCGTTTACCGTCCAAACCAGTCAACTTGACCGTTCCAGTTCCTGCGACGCGCAGCTTCTTGCCATCTGCAATCGTCACGTTGATGCCACTGTCTAGTGCCTCGTACCCAAATAGGTCGTTCCGGTGAGGGGTCATGTGCGACGTCGCACCACTATCAATCAGCCACCCGGCCGAGCGTTCCCCACCAACTGCAAACACTGCATCGTCTTGACTGCTCTTCTTTGCAGCAGGACAGTCCCGCTTCATGTGACCCACTTGGTCACAGTTGAAACACTTGCCCTTGAAACCAACGTTCCGTTTCGGACCGTTCCATTTTCGATCGTTCCATTTTTGACCGTTCCCTCGGCCGTTCCGGAACTTGCCTGCGTTCCCATTCACTTGGAACGCCTTCTCCATGGTTTCCTTCTTCTCGAGTCGCTCGTACTCCTTCAACAGCTTTTCCTTGGCCTCGATGAGCGTCACACCCTTGGCGTTCTCCACGATATACGAAATGAGCTCGTACTCATCGGGGAGGCTGCTCAGCAGCACCACCAGCTGGCGTGCCTCGTCCATGGGCTCTCCTAGCGTCTGCAACCCGACGATCAGCTCATCAAACGCATCCAGATGCTTGGCCATAGTCGATCCACTTTCCATCTTGAACTCGTGGAGGCGACGCGTCATCGTCACGCGGTTGTGGAGCGTGGTGCGGTTATAGAACTCTCGCAGCGCTCCCCAAGCTTCTATGGAACGAGTGCCGACCGAATCTTGGTCTGATGCTGGAGTTCCACTCCCTGAGCGATGATGCCGAGCGCCTTGGCATCATTGACGAGCCACGCCTCGGTGATCTCGTTCTCCGGCTTGACGGCTTGAATATGCGCAAGCAGGCCCTTCCTGGCTAGCGTCAAGCGCATATTGTACTCCCAGTGGAAGTAGTTCCCACTCCCGAGGAGGACTTCGGCGCGCTTGGTCGTCGTCATATTTTGGAACGTTCAGTAGAGTTGAGCGTTTGCGGCTGTTAACCTGTTGTTGTTGTTAACGGTAAATGCCGAAGTGAGTAGATTAAAGTCAATTAAATCTGTCCTCTAAACTTCAGTGCTCCTGGCCATCCACCAGATTAACCGGTTTGGGACCGGTCCATTTTGGAACGTCACGCCGGTTAGCCGAACTGTGCAGAGTCGGTGCATATCAACAAAATTCATGTGGTTCACAGAGCACATATGGAGATTTGCACAAGACTATCCATTATCCGAAGGCGGCATCGGTTTAATACTACGAAGTTATATAATTACTATTTTAATATGGCATGTTGCTTTTAATATTTGACGGCTTTTTATTCTTTAATGAAATAGCCCCTAAAGAACGACAAAGTAGCTTAGCGTACACGTAGGAATGCGCGTTTTCGAGGCCATACTATTAATATACGTAATACTATATTCTTAATAGTTTGTGCAAGAAACAATGACTTAAAGAATAGCTACAAGTGTTTTGTTGTAGAAATATTTAGGAAATATCTGAATGTGAGGTATCTGCCAAATCGTAGTACATATACAACAGAAGGTGGCCGTAAGAACAGCGCTGTGTAATAAACGCTGTCACTTGATCCATAAAGATAGATAGGTTTAGATTGAATAAAATGAAGTCAAGTGTTACTGCTGTAAACCATTGTTTTTTAAGAGTTGTTTAGACAACAAAATCTGATACTACCTTACGGGCGGTGTCGCCGACAAGGGCGTAGGATACTATTTTAAATGGAGCGGTAAGACAACATCAAAACACGAGAGGTACTTATTACAGTAAAAACGCTGATAAACTTTAAGCCTGAATGACGTTTTAAAATCCTGTAATCATCGTTACACTATCAAATAAAAAACACCGCCGTCAACAATAACAACAGCACGGCGTCTGGCGACTCATTGTCCAAAACGCTTTAATTATAACTGGCACAGATCAATGACTCATTCTGAATCAGCACAAAATGAGCACTAAATGCATTAAAATGTACAAAATTGAATATTTCTTAGCTTTCATTGAGTTTGGTATGAGAAGTGATCAATCTTTAGTACTTACAAGATTAAACATGCAGTACAAGCGAGTAAGGAGTGCAAGCTGGACACGCCATTACTATCTCTTACGTTGATGTGAGCTAAGTTACATGGTTTGGACGGCCGGTCATATCGAGCACGACGCTAAATTAAAAAAAAATGTGTAGCGTTTGAAAAAATGTTTATTTAAAGTGCAGGTGGTTTGGGTGGAAGATGAAGTGATAGCCAACAAAATTAAAGATATTGTATCAAGACTAATAGAAAACATATTTTTAGTCGGGTAGGCATGATGCTGGGGGCTTAGGCTTACTAAAGACTGTTTAAAATCATTTCGTGCCTGGTAATCTAAATTATACCCAGATTTATGAAAACTCGATTTAGGCACATAGGGTCGAAGCGTCGGAGGCGGACAGGCATAAACAAATAGAATTAAACCTAAACTACCTCCGCGTAGCGGCGACGCTCGGCTAGTAAGAAATTATCAATAACGCCATGAAAAAATCGGGAGCCCTAAAGTGGAATCTTCTACCCAGTCTCCCTTAATGCTTTCAATAGAGCCTTCGATGTGTACGCCTGCTTTAGAGCTACATAAGCCACTGGCAGCAGGGGTCCTGATTATACGACTGCAATGCGGTCCACGCAAAAAAAAAAAAAAAAATTGTTTGGGATTCAAGGTCGTCGAGCAGTCAATTATTTTTAAAATACTTACACAATGAAATAGCAATATTCGACTCGACACAAAGCACTACGCGGACCGACGATCGACAACTTTACTTACCGTTATCGCCGACCAAAAGCGCCTGTTGCTTTCAAAAAGAGCAGCATCTCCAAGTGATCCGAGTGCGATGATGAGTAATCAGGTGCTTGGTCTGAGAGAAGATCCCCTCCACGCAGTTCGACGTAGTAGGAATGAATGGTAGTAGAGGGTAGATAGTACGTATGAGGGTAGCTGATACGATTAATGCGAGTCGTGAGCTGTACAACCTTCCCAATATTCCTAAGAAAGTTGAAAATATATATTAAATTTGAAGTTTCACCGATTCATTATAAGTTGTTTTACGGAAATATTATAAATTATACCCAGTAGTATTCTTTATTTGGAACCCCTGACTGGCAGTGTCTACTATAATAGCTGCGCTATATTCTCTCAAACCTGGCGCAAAATCACTTTACTAAATGGAGCTCAGAAAAACGATCACACGCTCCAGATCAGCGTCCTAGCGTCCAGGTTAAAGTATTACTACGTAGTACAAAATAGCTAATTTAAGCGTGGGTGAGCCTGCGTTGAAGTCGGACAAGAAATGCAGTGGTCGTTTGAAAAGAACGTCTGTTTTTGTGATCAACGAACCAAACACGAGTTTTATTTGAGTAAAGTCTTTCTTCTGCAATACCGCGCCCGAGACATATTTTTGATAGCATCAAGGCGAGTGCCAGAATCGTGACCTCATTCGAGTGGCGTTGTGGCCGAGCTTCAAGCTCTGGTAACTTGAGACCGCCTCTTAGTCATGGATACGCCTGTACGCTTGGTATTTCTCGAGGAGACCCTCCGGAATGTGCTCGGCGACGGCATCCGCGGAGTATCCATGTCCTTTCCATATCCTAAACATGACGAATCGAAATATTGGATCGCGCTGCATCTCAGTTTAACTTGAGATGAGTACGTCGAATGGGCGGCGTTTGTTTTTAGCCATCGATAACGTTCATGATTTCTAATAACGGACAAATTCTGAATCTGAAATCGATCCGTTCAAATACGTGACACGCATTTGCCTGCGTTAGAGCTACACAAGCCACTGGCAGTGTCTACCAGTTGCGCTAGCCTCTCTCCATCTTTAATGGTCTATAGAGCATACAGCGACGGCGCAAAACACTCTACTAAAGGGAAATCTGAGAAACGGTTCCACGCTCCAGATCAGTGTCCGAGCATCCAGGCTAATTATCACTACGAAGTACTACGTACTAAATACTTAATTTAATGAAATTGGACAAGAAATGCAGTGGTCGTTCTCTTCAAACGAGTTTTACTGAAACAAGGTATTTCCTCTACAAGTATCAGTATCGTGACCTCATTTGAGTGGCGTTGTGACCGAACTTCAAGCTCTGGTACTGAAACCACTTCTTAGCCATGGATACGCCTGAATGCTTGGTATTTCTCGAGGCGACTCGCCGGAATGTGCTCAGCGACGGCACCCGCGGAGTATCCATGTTTTTTCCATTCTCCAAACATGAGGAATCGATATATTGCATCGCTCTGCATCTCAGACAGCTTCAATGCGCTGAATAAGTTTTAACTTCTCTCTTCATTGGCGTGTCCCATAATTTTGTTTTTGCCATCCGTCGTTTGGTGGCTTCGAAGAAATCTCTAGGCGTTTCGAGCGAGAGCATGCGAGGTGTGAGCAATGTCCACGTTCGACACACTGGTCGGATCGGCATCTGACAAAGCCGTGTCACTTGCAAGGAGGACAGCCGCGAGAGCCACAACGGTAAAGTTGAAAAGACGCATGGCTGGAAGCTGTCTTGAGGACTGGAGGAGAAATTGCGGAATGAGAAATGAGGTTGTTGCCCGCCCCTAGGATATTGTATACACTGATGAGTATATACCTCATGATACTAATCAGAGCCCGATTTTGCAGGGAGGACTTGCCTGAGACTCAGTAGAAATGATATCGTGGGATTGGTTTACCCAAGTTACATAAATAGTACTAATTTAGGAACGAGCTGGCTTAATGAGTAGTATAACCCGCACCGACTCACACTGTTAATAACAATGTAAACCGGTTATTCATAACCCCAGCGACTCTCAAGTACATGTCATGCACTTAAAGTGTCATGTACTTGAGGTAAATAGGAGTCGCTTGGGGTTATGAATAACCGGTTTGTGAGGATTGGGACATGAACCAATCTTCACAAGCCGGTTATTCATAACCCCTGGTTTATCAGGAAATAAATAAACCAGGGGGCTGGTATTTTAATAAAAACAGATGTGGTTTTGAATACTCTCCAGGTGTAATTTCGTAATTTGAGTGTAGATTCGGCGTATCACTGCGACAGCCTGACAATTCGTATTTGTAAAAAAGCTTGATATGGAGGTATCTTTAAAAAATTATTGGGGAGCCTGCATTTTCACATCTTCATGTTTATACAAGCGACCAGGTGCTGTTACCGGTGCAGTGCAGAAGTCCCTCTCAATAACCGTAGGGGGCACTGTTAATACACTTTCATCGATGATACTTACATACCCTTTAAACGCGATTCGAGCAGATATGACAGAGTCTGCATGATTGTTTTGTATAGCATATTCGATATTAATATATTGTCTTCATTAAATGAGTGTCATATTTTTTTAACGCTGTATTACGATCCGTCAATGAATATTTAGACATACTTTTGGGCTTTACCACTTTTTAGTAAAGTTGAATGAAGCGTTATTATGTTGCGGCTCATTGCTGTCGTTGGAGCGATCATGCGACTTTTAAACTTTTCTTTATCGACAAATATAATACCGGTATGCTTGCGACAACACGATCAAGGTCTGGCTATAATTTGGTACACACTATTGTGCTTTGCACGTATTTTTGCAAAACTAAAAATAAATCTCAATTTTCATTAGCCTCAAAGTCTAAATGAGACCACTCTGTTTTGTTAAAACTCGGTCTGTAACATCCTATCTACAATTTACGACTTGTCACATCATATTAGCAATTTCGATTTAAGACCAGTAAAAGTCAGATATGCACGAAAGACTCTCTGATTTACTCGCCATTTCCGACTCGCAAAGCTGCAATATGGAGGTCTTCAGATTTTATTGAACTTTTCAGTAAATATAACAGAGCTTTGCAAATCAGACTCTTGCCTATACGATAACTTTTAATTGGTACTATAATCTACCGGTGTGTCCGTCCGTAACGGGTTACGGGCCTAAACTGTAACGCAAAGACGTGCGTTCTACTGCTACCAAGGCGGTTAAATCGCAGTATGTGGTGTACACACAGTCTGTGGTCTACATATCGTACTTAAATGCACCGCTCCAATTTCTTTTTGACCACATTTTCAGCCGCAGACACCCAAATGGCGCTGCCTGTGCGCGCGTTAGTTAGCATTTGTAGGAGGCACCGATGTGCACACACGTAATATATAGTCTTAGCAGCGGTTAGTACAATTTTGGGGGCCTGTTGACCTATATTTCGTCGTATTAAGTCTTTTTGTACTAGAAATATGATGCTTTAAGATTCGAAGTACTTTGTAGTCCTCGGTTAGTTTCCCCCAATTGGAGTATGTGCTCATAATATCGTATTTAAATGCACCGTTCAAATTTCTTTTTGCCCCCATTTTGAGTTGAAAAGCCGCATGGCTGGAAGCTGTCTTGAGGACTGGAGAAGAAATTGCGGAATGAGAAATGAGGTTGTTGCCCGCCCCTAGGATATTGTATACACTGATGAGTATATACCTCATGATACTAATCAGAGCCCGATTTTGCAGGGAGGACTTGCCTGAGACTCAGTAGAAATGATATCGTGGGATTGGTTTACCCAAGTTACATAAATAGTACTAATTTAGGAACGAGCTGGCTTAATGAGTAGTATAACCCGCACCGACTCACACTGTTAATAACAATGTAAACCGGTTATTCATAACCCCAAGCGACTCCTATTTACCTCAAGTACATGACACTTTAAGTGCATGACATGTACTTGAAGTAAATGGGAGTCGCTGGGGATATGAATAACCGGTTTGTGAGGATTGGGACATGAACCAATCTTCACAAGCCGGTTATTCATAACCCCTGGTTTATCAGGAAATAAATAAACCAGGGGGCTGGTGTTTTAATAAAAACAGATGTGGTTTTGAATACTTTCCAGGTGTAATTTCGTAATTTGAGGGTAGATTCGGCGTATCACTGCGACAGCCTGACAATTCGTATTTGTAAAAAAGCTTGATATGGAGGTATCTTTAAAAAATTATTGGGGAGCCTGCATTTTCACATCTTCATGTTTATACAAACGACCAGGTGCTGTTACCGGTGCAGTGCAGAAGTCCCTCTCAATAACCGTAGGGGGCACTGTTAATACACTTTCATCGATGATACTTACATACCCTTTAAACGCGATTCGAGCAGATATGACAGAGTCTGCATGATTGTTTTGTATAGCATATTCGATATTAATATATTGTCTTCATTAAATGAGTGTCATATTTTTTTAACGCTGTATTACGATCCGTCAATGAATATTTAGACATACTTTTGGGCTTTACCACTTTTTAGTAAAGTTGAATGAAGCGTTATTATGTTGCGGCTCATTGCTGTCGTTGGAGCGATCATGCGACTTTTAAACTTTTCTTTATCGACAAATATAATACCGGTATGCTTGCGACAACACGATCAAGGTCTGGCTATAATTTGGTACACACTATTGTGCTATGCACGTATTTTTGCAAAACTAAAAATAAATCTCAATTTTCATTAGCCTCAAAGTCTAAATGAGACCACTCTGTTTTGTTAAAACTCGGTCTGTAACATCCTATCTACAATTTACGACATGTCACATCATATTAGCAATTTCGATTTAAGACCAGTAAAAGTCAGATATGCACGAAAGACTCTCTGATTTACTCGCCATTTCCGACTCGCAAAGCTGCAATATGGAGGTCTTCAGATTTTATTGAACTTTTCAGTAAATATAACAGAGCTTTGCAAATCAGACTCTTGCCTATACGATAACTTTTAATTGGTACTATAATCTACCGGTGTGTCCGTCCGTAACGGGTTACGGGCCTAAACTGTAACGCAAAGACGTGCGTTCTACTGCTACCAAGGCGGCCAAATTGGCTTAAATCGCAGTATGTGGTGTACACACAGTCTGTGGTCTACATATCGTACTTAAATGCACCGCTCCAATTTCTTTTTGACCACATTTTCAGCCGCAGACACCCAAATGGCGCTGCCTGTGCGCGCGTTAGTTAGCATTTGTAGGAGGCACCGATGTGCACACACGTAATATATAGTCCTAGCAGCGGTTAGTACAATTTTGGGGGCCTGGTGACCTATATTTCGTCGTATTAAGTCTTTTTGTACTAGAAATATGATGCTTTAAGATTCGTAGTACTTTGTAGTCCTCGGTTAGTTTCCCCCAATTGGAGTATGTGCTCATAATATCGTATTTAAATGCACCGTTCAAATTTCTTTTTGCCCTCATTTTGAGACACGAGCGCTACTGACACCCGACTCGTTGGTTGGGCACTTGCTCGGCAGAAGGTATATGTAAAAGGGCTAATATATTCAAAGGAGTTTTTAGTTGGATTCTACATGCACACAACACAATAGACTGAAAAGACACGCGCCTGCGGTGATGGGGTCACACAGCACCTTTTGCTAGAGGAAGTAGGTTTCCGAGAGTATACAAACTCTCCGTGAACGGCAGCTCACAGGTCCCCTTTCTGAAAAAAGGAGCGAAGTGGCCTATTTAAGGTAGAATGTAAACTGAGTATATTTATAGGTAGGTAAAGTTTGGGTTTAATACAAACTTTACGTCACGGATAGAAAAGCAATGTCATCAGCCAATGGTTGGCTTTGGACGAACTTGGTACCTTGTACCAAATATCCCGAAATATGACACGTCATACTTTGAAGCGTGACGTGTCACACTTCAGGTAACCATGGGGCTACGTACCCAGTTACATTCTCCCCCATTTAGGCTCCGTTTACCGACCAATCAGAATGAAAAAGTGTACGTCACAAACTTTCATTCTCAAAGTCGAACGCCATCGACTTGGCCGCGCGAGCGCGGCGGAGGCTCACTTCACAGCTAAAGCCTCGAGCAGCAGTCTGTGCGCTACTCTTCATGGTCTCCAACTCGACCGTTACCATGCCCCGTGGCACTGCGAAGAGCGTTGCGACGACACGCTCCAAGGCTGCTACCGCGCAATCCAAGAGCACTAAGCCTCGAGGCAAAGGCTCGGCACTTCAGGAGGCTACTAAGGTGGCCTCCGAGGCGATCGGCTCAACGGGTGACGCGGCTATGAGCAAGCGAACGAACAAGCGCCACGGCCCGTCGCCCTCGGCCTCTCCAGACAATCGTTCGAACCCTCGGTTCGTTGAGCTTGAGCTCGACTCTGGCAGTGAGGACGAAGCCGAGCATGAGAGCACGCACAATGCTCCTGCGGGCTCTGCGGGAGGGCACAGTCCAGTGCTCAGGCGAGCACAAAGACGACAGCGTGCAGTCGCTCGCTAGTGATCAAGGTGATCACAGTCCCAGGACGTCTGTGCGCTCTGAGAGTCCGGCCGTCAAGGCTAAGGACATTACCAAAGCTGGTGGCGACGAGGAAGAGAAACCTCGCAAACGTCTCTCGCTTGCCGAGGGTCTTGCACGTACTAAGGCCTCTAAAGCCGAAGGCGCCAAGCTATCTAAGAAGCGTACGGCTTCAAACTCGCCACTTCGCGAGGAGAAGGAGACTCGGTACTCCCATCGGGACCTCTTCAACTCCTCAGATGAAGAGGAAGAGAAGGAAGTGGAAGAAGAAAAGGAAGAGGGTGCTATCTCTGAGCCCCGGGAGATCGCGAATGACCTCGACCAGCAGCAGGAGGACTTCCAAGCTGCCCAGCGTGTGCATGGGGGTTCGGTGGTGGTCTATACCCTCTTTGGGGCTACCCCCAGGTTTTGCCCGAGAACTGCCCCACTTGGAGTTCTGGTGAGGCCATGTTCTGGGCTTGGGTGGAGTCTTTCAAGTACTCACCCACGGAGTTACGGGAACTCCAAGAAGATCAGCTGCTGTCCCGCATCCTGGACCATCGTGATCTTCGTGTTCGGTTCGCCCACATGGTCCGAAAGCGCATGCTGCCAAGGGACATCCTGATGCGTGCGGCTTCTAGCGCTCACGACAAGCATGGGTGCGGAGTGCTGACAACGTCCGTACCCCGTTCGGGCAAGAAGCTCCGGACTACTTATGAAGCTGCCGCCACTTCTGTTCCCAGATTGTGACAGCCTTCGGGCAGTCAATCAGGAGCCGTTCAATCGGCTCCCACGAGTTCTCGGAGGGGGCATAACCCCTCCACTTCCCGAGGAGCTGTCGCTGAACGCGACGTCGTTGCCCCTGGAGGATCCGCTCCACGTGGAAGTGGACTTCTCCATTCCGGACAAGCAGGGGCGGAGGTGCCCTCGTACGAGTCCGAGTCCCGAACGCCACTGTCGTCTCCTCCTGCGGGTCCGCCACAGGGCCCGAGGCCGACCGCCTCCGTCAACGTGTCCTCGGGCTTGTGATTGCCCTTGGCCTTGGGACCGGCGGTGTTGTTGTCGCCCAGACCGGGAATCAGGGCGATATCGCTCGCCTTGCGGGCCGCCTGGACCAGTTGGAGCGTGAGGTCGCCAGCCTGCATCAGCGGGTGGACGGGGATCTTCGTCTGATCTGAACGAGGCCTTCCGCACGATCCGACGAATCGAGGCTCTGTTGCCACGTCTGGAGCCACCTTTGGCGCACTCCCAGACGTACGCGTATGGTGCGTACCCGGTGTACTCAACGTACTCGGTGTATGGCTCCGGGGTCGGTTCGAACGGAACCTCTCCTGCGTACGGTCTTGACCGCCGTTTTGTCGTTCAGACGGAGGCTAGGGTGCCTGTTCCGACACCCTCGGCGACGTGGTGGCCGCCCCTCGCTTCGAGGGGCTGGGCCAAAGGGGGTCTGCGAGTCAGCAACCCTCTGCGGATCAAAGTACCGCTTAAGACGTCCGACATATAACGTCGGGTGCGTCGTCATTGACTTAGGCAGGTCGATGGTGTACGACGCACCATATCTGGAAAGGACTGCAAATGATCCGATGAAGTGGTGCTTCAGCTTGTTGCTGCCGACAGAGCTGACAATGTCAAGAGGTAGGTCCCTCGTATCTAGTATCACTAAGTCCCCCACTTTAAATACACTTAAGTTTCCTCTCCCATGTTTGTCGGAGTACTCCTTTTGTATATCATGGGCCGATGCCATGACATCGCGGACCCTGCTGACAACGCTCAGCTTGGTATCCACAAATGATTCCACTTGTTTCCGCAGCGAAACTGGTCTCACATCCGAGACCTGGGGGAAAAGGCTTTCCGAGCCTCTCCCCCACTTAGAATAGAAGAGTCAGTGTCTCCTTGAAGAGTGAGAGGCACACTGGGGTGACGGAAGCCGTTCAAGTAGAGCGGCGTGAACCCCGTGGACGCGTGCACCGCGTTGTTGAGCACAACCTCAACAGCTGGAAGCTGCGTCGACCACGTACGTGGTGATGCCGCGCACACACTGCGCAGCGTGTCCTCGAGCACTCGATTGACGTGCTCTGTCTGGCCGTCTGTCTGTGGATGGTCCGCTGTGGGCATCTGCAGACGGGTTCCCAGGAAAGGAAACAGCGTCTTCCAAAACGCAGACGTGAACCGCGGGTCTCGGTCCGAGCCAATCGTCTCCGGGAGACCGTGACAGCGGAACACGCCATCGACGAACAACCTTGCAGTTTGCTCGCCCATAACAGCGACGGGAACCGGAGCAAGATGTACCATCTTGCTCAGCAGACACACGAGCACCAAAATTCCGGTGTTGCCGTGTCTGTCGGCGGGAATCCCAAAGATGAATTCAAGACTCATCGACTTCCAACAGTCAGCCGGTACGGGCAGGCTCTGTAGTGGAGCCGAAGTGTGACCTGCGGGTTTGACCCGCTGACATGTTTCACGTGGCTTGACGTATCGGGTGACCCACTTGTACATGTGGGTCCACCAGAAGGCCTGCGAGACCGCCAGGAAGGTCTTCTCGCGGCCCAAGTGGCCGCTGTAGGGCGCGTCGTCCACCTCCGCGCGCGTCACTGCCGTGCGGAACTTGACAATAGGCGCAACAGCCTCATCGTCCCGATACGACATGGGTATCCGATCATATAGATCCGTTGTCACCCGTGTGGTATGGGCCAGTTCGTAGTCAGGACGCCGAGAGATGGCGTCCGCAAGCACGTTGAGCTTGCCCGGCTTGTACTCGACGCGGATGTTGTACTCTGCGGCGAAGAAGGACAGCCACCTCGCCATCGTTTGGGAGAGGTGAGGCGAATTTGTCACCGTCTTCAAGGATGCGTGGTCTGTGTAGATCACGAAGGGTCGTGAGCCCAGAAGCTGAGCCTGAAACTTCACAAGGGCATACTTCATCGCCAGGAGCTCCTTGGCGTGGACAGGGTAGCTCCGTTCGGCGGCTTGAGCTGCCAAGACTGGAACGAGATGACTCGTTCATGTCCAGCCGTGTCGGCCTGCAGCAGTGCACACCCGATGGCGTAATCGGAGGCATCGCAGGCGACGCTAAATGGCTTCGTCTCGTCCGGTAGGGCCAGGACAGGGGGCTCTTGGAGACTGGCCTTGATGCTGTCAAAGGCATCCTGGTGCTCTTGTTCCCAGTGCCAGCCGACGTCCTTCTGAAGGAGGCTCGACAAGGGCTTAGCGAAGCCCACGTACCCTGCGCTGTACTTGTGAAGGAAGCTAGCCAAGCCCAACCACTTTCGAAAATCCTTCTAGGATCGGGGCGTTGGCCATGCTGCTATGGCCTTGACCTTGTCTGGGTCAGCTCGAGCGCCCTCGTTGCTTACGAAGCAACCGAGAACTTTAATCTCTGGTGACGCGAAGTCGCACTTGTCGATGTTGGCATATAGCTTGTTCACTCGCATCACGTCCAACACTACCGAGGTGCCCCAGATGCACCTCCATGGCCGTCTTACCTCCCTAAGCACGGCTATGGACAGATATGTCGTCGAAGTACGTCTGTACGAAGGCACGTATGGTCGGAACAATTGCGTCACCAGGCGGTTAAACGTCGCCGGGGCGTTAGACAAGCCCTGCGGCATGACGAGCCACTCCCAAAGCATGCCGCTTGGAGTACTCACCGCGATGTCCGAAATGTCGCTCGCACGCATCAGGATCTGGTAGTATCCGTCTACCAAATCCAGCGCACTGTACAGTACGCTTCCGGTCATGTTGTTTAACAACACATCCTTTCGTGGGATTCGTGTTTGGTCCGGCACCGTCGCGTTGTTCAGCTTGTTATAAGCATGAACTATACGCCACTTTCCGTTCGGCTTACGAACGCAGAAAGTTGGCGTCGAGTGCGGGGACTTCGATTTCCGCACCATGTCTGCCTTCGCTTCCGCGGCGAAGAAGGCATCAATGACCTCGGCACTGTTCGCGCGGAATAGGCCATTGCCTCGTGACACAGTACTATGTGCCAGGCACGAGATCAACCTCATGCCGTACACCTCGATCTGGTGGGAGTTGGGTCGGTGTGTGTTTGCTCACCACGTACGCATACTCTGTCACCAAAGGATACACCAGATCCTTGGGGCTCTTAAGGATCTCGGAACCCAAGCGCGTCCGACGCTGCTTGTTCAAGAGTTCCAGGACGTCTTTGTCCAAGCCAGAGGAGGCGTTAAGCCTCTCCCGAGTGGTTCTAGGTCTCATGAGCACCATCCCGGCAACCTTTCCAGCCTTGAGGTTGGCCAGGAAAGCCTCGACCGTTATTTCCACGAGGTTCAGCATCTCTACAACCTCTGGCAACGGTTCCAATTGGACACCAGATGCCTTGACGGGTAAACCGGTCTCGCCATTGAAGTTGTGATAACACTCTTCCACCGGCCTTGTCGGGGGAGCCCGGCCCCTGGACTCCGAGTTGCTTGAAGCGACGTCGATCTGAACGAAGCTCAGATCCGACTTGTGGCGGCGACTGCGTCGTCGACGGCGATCGTGACGTGGAGCTTTGTTACCCACGTCTGGGGATGTCGGAGCGCCGGCATCCGAAGCACTCGTGGCCTAGTGTGGTAGTGTGGTACCCACACAGGAACCGTGTTCGACACCTTCCTCTTCACTTAAGGTCTGGGCGACCGCGTGTGGCACTATGTTACCCACACGGGAAGCGTGTCCGACGCCTCCCTCTTCAGTTAAGGTCAGGGTGACCGCGTGTGACACTATGGTACCCACACAGGAAGCGTATCCGACGTCTTCCGCTTCAGTTAAGGTCTGGGCGACCGCATGTGTCACTCTGTTACCCACCTTGAACACGCTATTGCCAGTGTTCGCGACAGCTTCAGCTGTCTGCGGAACTAAGTTTCCCGCTTGTGGACCTAAGTTACCCACTTAGCCAGCGCCTCCTCTGGGCGCCGCCACCATCAAAACATCCTCGGAGTCGTCATATACGTCGACGACTCCCAAGCATTTGCCGGATGCTTTGGTACCCTGGCAATCCTTCCGAGCGCCCGGGCCCTGACAGAGGTGGAAACATGACTCACAAATGCTCTGTCGGACTGCGCACGGGGCCGGCACCGATTTACTTTCCTCGCCAGTCGATCTAGGGCTCGTGCTTCTCAAGCCAGGGCATGCTCGGGATCATATCACATGGATCCATGTCGAGAACAGTGAACTGTTCGAGGCTGTCAAAGTCTTCAAACTTGACGGCCAGATCCACTTGGACGTTGGGGACAGTGACGACCTTCCCGTCGGCCAGTCGCACTGACACCATCCCGTTGCCCTTGCTTTCTCTCAAAACATCGGACAGCTTGTTGCTATTACGAGCAACTGTCTGGCGGCGTTCGAAATTCTTCGACGCCCCAGAATCGATCACGATTCTAAAGGGATGATCGTATCGCCGTACACATCCGTGTACTACGAGCAACCCGCCGCTGCTCTTCGCCGATTCGAGAGTGCGAAGACTCTCAGGGGCTAAGTCCCCGTGGTACGTGCCACCCGCGCACCCATCACGAAGACTTAGTTCTTCCCCAGTAGGGCACCCCGGCCCTACTGGTTCCCGGCGTTCCCCTGTCCCCGGGATCCTGGCTTCTGCCAGCGCCCATTGAGGACGGGCTTGGGGAAAGACCGTCTGCGGAGTCTTTCCGCGAGACAGTCGCGCTTGAAATGGCCCATCTTCCCGCAGACGAAGCAGCGTGTGTCACGCTGTTCGGCAGGCCCGAGTTGCATGAGAACTGGTCCGTTGGGGCTCGTTCGACTGGGAGCTGACTAGGAACTCCCAGGCCACGCTGAGGCCGGCGTACGCGCCAGGCGATGACTGTACTCTTCCTGAAGAGCCATTTGAATCGCCTCTTCAAGGGTGTTTGACTGCACCCGGAATAGCCGAGTGCGCGCGGGGACCACTCGAAGGCCGTCCATAACACCATCATCTTGATGTGTTGCTGAGTGGGTTTCCCACTAGCGACGCCGTGTGAACTCCCCTATCTCTTGCACGTACTCGTGTATTTGCACGAGAGGAAGCGCGAGCGCTGGCAGTACTCGTAGCTCGCTGGGAGGAATGCGGCTTGGATCTGTTCACACAGCTGAGCCCAGGATATGAAACATCCAGGGGATGCTGCCTCCCGCGTGTACACCCAACACTTAGCACGGCCGCTAAGGTTGGGGAGTGTAAAAGCAGCACGAAGTTGCTCGGTCGAGATAAGAGCCACGTCCATCGCGAGTTCTACTTCTCGGACCCAGAAGTGAATGTTCTCACCTTCCTTCCCTTCATACGGCTTACCCTTCAGCCGTATTGGCTTCGGGTGGGGCGGATTTTCTTTCGGCACCGGAGCCTGCAGGTTCTCCCGCTCATGCGCGATGTGCCCCTGCTCGTACGCGTCAAACGCATTGACGCGCTCGAGCTGCTCGGCCCGTGCTGACACCGACCAGGCTCTGCAGGGCCTCCATCCCGAAGATGCCTGCCATCTTCCGAACCGACTCGAACTGTGAGTCGTTTATATGGGAGAAGTCGTTCCTATCCATGGCAACGAACTTCGGAGAGGTTCAGGGAGAGGTTCAGGTAGTCTACCCGCGGTGGCGTGGATTGACTACGTGTGCTACCAAGTGTGACGGGGTCACCCAGCACTTTGCGTTAGAGGAAGTTGGCTTTCGAGAGTATACAAACTCACAGTGAACGGCAGTTCACAGGTCTCCGTTCGGCAAAAGGGAGCGAAGTGACCTATTTAAGGTAGAATGTAAACTGAGTATATTTATAGGTAGATAAAGCTTGGGTTTAATACAAACTATAAGTCAGCTATAAAAAAGCAATGTCATCCGCCAATGGTTGGCGTTGGAAGACCTTGGTACATGATACCAAATATCCCGAAGTATGACGTGTCACACTTCATGTAACCAGGGGTACACTTAGAGCCACGTACCCCGTTAAAAAATTGGATATATCTATATCGTCACGACGACGAATAATGGGACACAGTACAGAATCATGATGATGGCTATTGATGAGCCATGAAGCCTCATTAGGACATGCCTTCCTCTCAAGGTCAGTAGTGTACTCAATCCCTACCTAATTAGAGCGCGACCGCTTCAACATGGAAATTGAAACAACAAACATGCGCTTTATACATTTGCTTTCTCTACTGCCTTTCCTGCGGATAATTTTATTCTTAAATTAGCCCATAGGAAGCCCGATTATGCACCCATTGAGCTGGAGATAGTGGGTTAATTGCATTACTAACCGTATTCATGTACACGGAGATTATTACTGAGCGTTGGATATATAATCTTTTATATTGAGCGAACTTTTCTGCAGCCGCGTTCTTCGAGGACAGCATGTACTGACGCTTTAGCGGGCACAAGGGTGAAGTGTTCGAAAGGCTGTTGTTGGAATCTACTAGCTGCCAAAAGGCACCAGACGGCCAGCTGCAGCAACTGCACTGGTCACCCAAAGACCAGAACTCATCAGAACGAGATCAAGCACTGGTGTCAACGATTCGCCCACCTAAACGGCAACTCGATCTTGGATTAAGCAAGGTGAAGGGGCTGAAAAATGTTGGCTCTCGCCTGCTCAGCGACATGCGCGAGGCGTGCCCATTAAGCAAGGTATCGGCCCGCGCAGCGCCCAAGAACGTAACACGCTCTCAGTACGCCAAAGACGAGCTGTGTCACGTGGATCATACAGGGAAGTTTCCATGGGAACCTTTGTTTCCCCGATTTAAGGTGAATCGAATTCACGCAAATGTCCTTCATATGGATGAATATCATCACTTATCGGACCTCACTAAGGTTTATTATCAGTTTTAATGGCCAATCATATATTTATTTGCTTTGGATAACCAATCATATCCAAAAATTATGTCAGTCTTGGCCAATCAATCCGTCAAGGGTTAGGTTGGTCATCTAAACTCCACATCGGACGTATTAGGTCCGAGGGGCACGGAAAATATGTGTATCTCTTTACAAATATTAAGATGTCGGCGTATCACACGCATATTTTCATTTTATCCGACCGGCGTAATCATTTCGGTACAAACGACTCAATTTGCGCTTTTAAAATTTGTTGTATTGATACCGTAGCAATTTCTCGAAACCGCTTAAATGGCGACATGATGCATGGAAGTAAGAGCCTCTGTGCTGACGAGATGCAGTAGCTACACTTGTAACTTCTAATAGCTTCCGTGAGGTGGTGCATTGCGAATTGTTATTATTGTACCCGTTTTTAAATAGACATTGACAATTTGCATCAATTACTTGGACATGTTTTACATTATTTAGTGCTCGCTAGCTACACGCAACTACTGAGAGCATCGAGCTCTTCATCGACACGACCAGCAGCTGGGACAAGCATCTGGACTTGGTGCGTCGCCAGCGGGCTATCGGCCGGCAGCATGCTTCCCGCCCTGCCGGGTGGGGAAATAGATCTTGCGGGGTCTGCACGGGGCCTGGCGGCGGCATCCTCGCTGCTGATAGCTGGATGACTCGACGATACCATCGAAGTCCGCCCTTCGGAGTGCCACCTGCAGGCACGCACCCAACGGGCAGCCTACCGCCCGCCCTGCCGGGCAAGCCACCACAGCCCTTGAGGATCCGCCCGCTGTTGTTGTCCCCTTCGCTCCTTCCGTCTTTGTTGTCCTTCCTGTCCTTGGTGTTGCCCCTCTTGTCGCCGCCGCCACCCTCCTGCTGCATGCCGTCAACGCCACCCTCCTGTCACACGTGCCGCCGCCGTCATCGCGCCATCTCCCTCCCCGCCTTCTGTAAAATAATAATGTTTAGTGTGTGGGCGACAATATCTAATCCATAAACTAATAAATTGATTTTGAGGGGGTTTATTTAGCGTACCCTAGTTTTGGTACAGGTCCGATAAGGTCATCCGGTCCGATAAATTTTGGTATGGAACAAGATAGACGCAGCAGCAGCTCTTGAAGATTATCTTGCTATCATCAACCGCTTGTCTGACAATCAACCACAATCAAATTAAACTCCTTAGGTCAGACAAATAGAGGAGACTTTGAGGGTGCGGCCTTCCGACGCTTATGCGCAACGACCGGTATAGACCTCGAATACTCAGAACCGCACGCGCACTACCAGTACGGCGCGGTGAAACGCGGAAACCGAACGTTTCCGGAGACGGCAAGAACGCATTTGGTGCAGCCCGGGCCGACCCAAGCTATTGCATCCGAAACTGAGTCTTTTCGCGCAGCTTTCAAAAAAGCGAAAATCAGCCCACTCCATGTCTTCGGGGAAAGCGTCCTTGTGAAGCCCCCTAACAAATAATACCCGATACACCTTTAGATTACAAAGAAAGATCGGTGTATTTTTCAGCCACGACAATAAGCACAATATATCTACTCAGTGTCGATGGCCCACGCATTCAGCGGACGTACGGTGAAGCTTGCCCAGCTTTTACTAAAATATCATCGGACATCAATCGGCAAATACCCATTGAGCCTTCTACCACGGATTCACGGGAAAGGCAAGTAGCCAAACTGACCGTGATAATTCCGACGTGCCACATGGGGCCTGTACTGACCGACCCTTCTGCGCGGGAAAGCCACCCCACAGATCCTGCTGCTACCGACCCTTCTACACGTGAAAGCCGCCCTAAGTCTGCTGTGACCGACCCTCCATCCGTACACATACCTCAAATAACCGTCGAAGCTGGAGATTTAACCCCATAAATGCATACTTTTAGGAATGCGGATGATTTAACTGATCCTGCTGTTAATCAGACGAACGAAACCTCCGAGCACACAGGCGTCGATGCTCAGAATGAATTCAAGTTGCCTCATCGGCCACGCTTTCGATGTGTCTTGTGTGAATCAATCAACCTTGCTAAGGCGGAAATAATGCCAAACAGGCCTCTATGGGAGCGCACCATCAGGGCGGAGATCAAGTCACTACGAGCTAGCAGCACCTTTGACGTCGTCACTCCTCGAGCAGATGCCCATATCAGTAGCTGTACGGTAAATCGGTAAATTGCGACAGAATAACAACATCGATCGGCGCCGCGCCAGACTCAGCATTCAAGTATTCGCTCAGGTGTTTCTCATCGCCTACGGTGAAATCTACTCGTATGTGGCTCGCCTGTTCTCACTACCGATTTTTCTCGCCCTCACCACAAGGTACGGGTTTCATGTGAGCCAATGGGATGTCCCATCCGCGTACATAGTAGCACCCGCGATCTACATGCACTTGATCGGTGGTTTCGAGACAGGCGGTCCAGTATGATCTGGTGACTGCAGAAGGCGCTATACGGCATCAAGCAAGCTTAAAAGGAGTGGTATGACGAGATTATTGTCTTCTTCACTGACTACGGATTCAGTACTACTCGTGAGGGTGCATGTGCTTACGACCTCCCAGACAGCTCAGTGGTGGCCCTCCAATATATGTACGACATCATTACCGGATGCTTAGACCCAGTCACAATGACGAAGCTTGCCGAAGCCCTGCACGCCATGTTCGAGGTTAAATAATGTGGGAGACATACCTTGGCTTCTTAAATGCGTACCACGATTGGCGCCGAGGCCGAAACCACGACAATCGACCGGTTACAATTCGTAACAGAGAAGCTACAGCGGTATGCGATGGGGAGCGGAAACCCATCTGCTCTTTCCCTTAAAATCGGACTGCTTCTTAGCTTCGGGTAGCGCGAAGGGCGAATTTGCGGACCAAATTCTCTACAGCGCTGCCGCCTGCGCTCTGCTGTAGCGGAGTAGCGTTGTTCTTGGTCGGATATTTATTTTGCTGTAAATCAAGTGGTTGCGCACGTGAACCGACCGATAGTATCGCACTGGGCCACCGCCAAGCAGGTTTTCAGTACATTGCAAGCATCCTGCACATGATGGTAATCTACAAGTGAGACGAAGGGGTCCCGTCAGTTGAGCTTTTCACCGGCGCGAATTGGGCGAACATTACACCGAAGGCCGAAAGTCCATCAGGGATTGTCGTGCAAGTGTACGCGTGCGCTGTCGCTTGACGTGACCTCACTCTCAATCTTGACGTTCTTGTTGATGAGAAACCTGCCGCTTCGTAGCTACAGGGGTGAGGAGTTACCCGAGCCAGGCTGACCCAGCACGAAGTTAACGGTGCATGTCTTTGAAGACTCCGCTGACGTTCTTAAGAATCAGCTTCTTGACGGTGTGCTTTTTGGAGCATATTCATCGGATGCTCTTAATGAGCTCGTTGGTGAGCGTGGGTAGATTGTCCCTTGATGTCGCGCTCGTCCTTGACAGCGATATTAGTGTGTTGAAGTGCTATCTTAGAAATGAAAGACGGGATCTGACAAGGAGTCATTATCACAGATTAGTGATAACACCGGGTGGTTAGAGTGAATATGGATTGCCCAGCATGGATCCATGCTGCTCGAAGTGAATTGGGCCGAGATAAAGTGGTATCCTGTATGGGTCGACGATGGATCTGAGGATAATGGTGGATCGGAGTATGAAGAGCGAAAGCGGAACATGGTTGGTGGCGGTACAGCGGAGATCGACCCAAGGGAAACTCGGATCCACTCTTACCCAATTATACCGAGGGATTCGGGATATACCATGTGCGAGTGGATCGAGCGGGGATCCTATGGAAGAAAGGCGGAAGATGTCATCTGGAGGTGGAATTGGCATCAACAGCAAAAGAGAAGGCAAGCTCCACCGTTATGTGCCTTAGATCCCACTTCGCCAAGTCCAGATCCAAGGAATTGAGGATCCCACACCGAGTGACCTGGATCCAGCATATGGAGATGGTGGATGCAACGAGTCACGAGTACGCGCAAAAGGAAACCAAAGGCAAGGGAGCACACCCGCAAGGCAAACCTACGGCTTGATCCCGGATCTAGGCCCTGGATCCACCAAACTCGAATATTCGCTTGGGATTTAGAAACAACTACGGACGCAGAGTGAAGATCTTACCGCTACTGCTCCACTCCATCCCCACGTCTCGCCAAGGCACTCAAGCTTCACCACTTGAACTCTTCGGAAGTTACCGAGAGAGCAAGATCTCGTCCCCCCGACGCGTACACAAGGTGACGAAAGTTCAGTGGATCACGGATCATCGGGGGCCCCTCCGTTAGTCGGTGTCTAGGCGCAGTTGGTAAGGTGGATCCAGCAATCTCGCAGATTTTGCTAATCACGCTACACCACAATTGTGCGCGTGTCCGGATCTTTTGGCGACTCGGGATTTCACCGTTAGTCTTAAGAAGAGGCTCACGTGAAGATTGAGCCAGGGGAAGAGGCGTCGTCGGAGGTCGGATCAGCGAAGACGCTGCTGAATGAAACAAGATCCGCGGATCGATTAAGTCCTGGAAGGAACTCTGTCGATGGAAAAGAGGTGGATCCGGATTCGGATCTAGAAGAGAAACCTCTCTATCCTCCCCAGGTCTCCTCGGGGACCCCTGCGGATCTTGACGCAAGTCAAGATCCGCTCACAAAACAAGTAAAAGTAAAGGCGAAACGGTATGCATTTGCAGATTCACTGGTTAAGCCAACAACGTACCTAAACCCAAGCCCGCTAGTCGAAAAAACGAGAAAGAAGACCGATCTGAGTAGACTACGCGGAAGAAAATGCAAGCTCCAGAGCCGGAAGAAGACCAAGCTAGATCCAGATCAAGCTGGTGCGATAAGGGTCTCGAGTTTGTATATCGCCACCAAGCTTTACGTGATTTTCTGTATCAAGATTCTGTATTGGTGATCCTGAATCCACGACAGATCCAAGATCCATAGAACCTGTGAGAGCCCCAACGAAAACAGCAAACATATTAGTAGCAGTTAAGGGTCTCTTACGTCCGCTTGCGGATTCGGGCATCGTTATTTTCCGGGAATAGGAGGCGCCATCATGTGTGAAGACTCGAAATCCAGGGCGCCATATCCGCGATCTGATGCCACCCAGCCAGGGTCGAGCCAGAGCCAGCAAGAAGTCAGTGGGATTTCGTCGGATCGGGTTCAAGCTAGTCGTCTCACGAATTCTTCCCCGCCGGTAGACCAGACTACGGCTACAGTGTCCTCCGACACCTCATCAGGAACTCTGCAACGGCGTTTCGAAGCTGCGATGAGTCGTTCCTGGTCGAACAAGGTATGAGGATGACCAGGCCACAACCGCAATATTCCATGACCAGGGAGCACGAGACGTCGAAACGGGGTCGGTAGAGGGAAACAACTCCCATGAAGGGCTCGACCCAGATGATCTGGATGTCCCATCCTTCTCGTCAGCGGCGGTAGAAGCAGTTACAGCCGGGACGGATGGATCGTCCATGATCCAGAGGGTACGGAGCTAAGCATTATCGGATCTAAAGGAGTTCATGGGCAAGGGTCAAGACGAAGACCGAGCGCGAACATGGACCAGCAAAGTCAAGGCAGCCCTCATGAGAGATGAAGCGTCAGATGCCGACAAGTGTCTGACATTTGTGGACTTGCTGGTGGGGCCAGCCAGAAACTGGTATCGGCAGCTGGGCGGATCCACTAGGAACAAGTGGCCGGACTTGTTACGCAGTTTCCAAATGCAGTACTGTGGATTGGGAGTGTCGGTAGCGCAAAAACACTACTATGCTCGCCTCCGATCGGACGAGTCTCCGCTAAAGTTTTTTCATCGGCTAAATGGGGCCAGTCTACGGGCCAAGTTGAATATCAAGAATGGGGGGTCCAATGTACTACGGGAACACGTGGATCATTTCATCGAAACCTTGGAAGATGTCGATCTGGCCGACCGGTTGACACTGTTGCGACTTCCAGACGCCGGTGAGCTCGAAGAAGTGCTACGGACAGTGGGTCGGGTGAAACACCGCCAGAAGAAGGAGGCTGTCGGATCTGGCAAGTATAAAGGCTCCGATACCCAAAGCCCCGGCTCGACGCGTCCACCAAGCCATGGTGCAACCGAATCTGGATCTGATGGTTCGGACTCCGATCCAGAGAATTACCGAAGAGTCGTCTCACCGTCCCAACTAACGTACGGCGAAAGCTGGAGACAACGCCCGCACTGGCGACTCCTTACCCGGGACCGTTGGATGTACAGATCCCGAGATCTTATGGATGGGACAGGACAAATCAGGTGCTTGCAGTATAGATCCCGGAAGCACACACAAGCTGGATGCTGGAAAGATCTTGTTTGTGAGAAGTGTGGCAAGAAAGGTCATCACGGGGATCACCGTGTCTACCTGTGTCGGGATTGCGGCGATATCCACGATGCTGGCAAGTGCCCGATGAAAGCGTTCTACAGCCGGATCCGCCAATTGGTTGATCCAACCAAGCACAGAGGGATGTTGCCCTAGGTGGCAGAAAACATGTTAAACTAGGATGCTCGCCGGGTTTGAATCCGGCACGACCCGAGCGCTCTACGTATTGCATTTATGCATTTGTGAACAAGACGTCGCTAGATCCAGGTAGCAGGCTCCTAGATCTAGTCGATAATAGACGTGATCTACATGAAGTATCAGTTGCCAAGGTCTTTAGCTTGCGCCAAGTGGACGAATTTGCCAGATCCGCAGTCTCTTCAACCCCGGATTTACAAAGGGGAGAAGTGCGCGGCTATTGGGAGAAGCGGCAACATGGCCGATGGTTTGATCCTACCAAGGGTGAGGTCATTGCAGATCCACCCAAGGTTTGTCAGGTCACTGGGTCCCGTGGATCTGAAGATGTTGGATATATAGATTTGCCGACTGGAAAATCCCGTGGCTACTGGAAGTACTATGCCCCAGGAATATGGTTCCGACAAGCCAAGGTAGGAGGCAAAGTCAACAATGAAAAGCGATTCTTCTCCTAGATAGTGGTACCGAGGTGTCTATACTAGATACCGCCTTTGCTCGTAAGGTTGGGTGCCAAGTCGATGGAGTCGGATTCAAGATTGTGTTGGGATTGTTGGAGGCGTGTACCGTACGAATGGAAGAACACAGATCAAGATCACGTTGGCGGGTTGTTTGGTGTACTGGTTCGATATTTGGGTCGGAGACCTCGCGGGTCAAAATGCTATTTCCGGAATGGAATTCATGGTACCAGCCGGAGTAAGGCTAGATCTGGCAGAGAGGACACTGTGCTTCCTAGACAAAATGCTGACCCATCTCAGGGAGCGACGACCGTTGTACGGGGCGAAGATGAGGTTCATAAGGGCAGACAAAACGACCTGGATTGAGCCCGGGGAAACCTGGGAATTGCCGGATCGGATGAAATGAGTGGAACATGAGAAATTGTGGGTCCCTCGGGGCGAGAAGTAGGTGCCTACAGTGATCCAAGGACCGGGTCGATCGCAGTACCTCCAGGTTACGAATGTCAGTGACAAGAGATTATTACGAGATCACTATGACAAAATTGGGCAATGGCTGGGAAAGGATGGTATCCATATGCGACCGGGGTATGTGTCAGTTATCTCGTCGCTATAGAGAATGGCAGAATCTGGGGTATGAAGCGGCTACCGAGCCTGAACCCCTCGGAGAGATGGACTCACCGGCGGAGCCGACCGGTCCCTTGGCGGCCTGACCTTCATACCCAACACCGCGGAAGATCTTACTGAGGGATCGTAGAATTGGGATCCAAGTGGTGGAGGCTGGATCTGAGACAGCTGGAAATACCCGGAGCCGGTCCCCAGTTAACCAGGGAGCGGTGGATGGGGGATCGCAGGCGATTGAAGCCGGCCCGATCGATCCTGCTAATCTGCAGTTGGATTCGAACTTTCCATTGGTCAGAATGCCTGGATGCCTGTCGAGAGTGTCGGCACTGGTTAAACCGGAGCCGTCGTGTGTAAGCATACCAGAAAACCAAGTCGATTTAGAAGACACTTCCCCATGTACCAGAATAGCCGATTTAATAAAAGCAGAAGGGCTGACTGAAGAGGGGAAATCGCGGTGCCTGGATCCAGTGGCGGATCCGACAAAGACTGAGGATGAACAGCTATGCTACCATGAAGGCGGGTGTCTGCACGCCGAAGATCTTGAGGAAGGTATGGCGGTAATCCCAGAGGTGTCACTGACCACACAGGAGGTCACGATTGACGATATCCAGGTGGATCCGGGAGCGAACAACGTGCGGAAGTGGACCGACTGATCAAAAAAATTGGGAGAACCGGCATCTGCTAATTGGTAAAGGTAATGCGTTGCCACCAGCCGCATGCGAAGTCAAATGTGACATCGATGTCGGCGACGCGAAGTCGATTACGCAAAGGGTGCGGAAGGTGGCACCCCAGCTCCGAGAAAAGCTGTCGGATCTGATTAAAGGCCTGTTGCAAGCCAAAATCATCGGATTCGCAACCTCCCTGTGGGCGTCTCCTCTGGTGGGCATTGTTAAGAAGATCGGGGTGGATAAACGTCTACGTATTGATCATCGGATGATTAACGGTCTGACCAGACTGATGGTGTACCCGATGCCTTTAATTAATGAGGTTTTGGAAGATTTGGATAAAGTACTCTGGTACTGCTCTTTAGACATGGCAAGTGGATTTTGGGTCGTGACTATGACGGATAGAGCTCGCGCAATCTCCGCATTAATCACACAGTTTGGACTTTTCGAATCGAACCGGATGCCGTTTGGATTGAAGAACGCACCCCAGATCTATCAGCGTCTGATTAACAATGCCCTCTACGGATTTACTCGAATTCCGGAACCAGAAGGGGGCGGATCCGGAGAAGTTGATGCGGAAGTAGGTCCATTCGAAGCAGGCGCTTTGGGGGCACCATCTGTATTAGGGCGCAGCTCCTATATCGACGACATTCTGGTCCGGGCGGAATCATGGGATCGGCTATGCGAGAGAGTAACATCCCTACTGAAGGCATGTAGTAAATGAAATATCTCTATCAGCGGGGTCAAGCTTTATTGGGGAATGCACAAGGTGGATTATTTGGGTCATCGAGTTTCCAAGGCGGGTTGGAGGCGAATCCTAAAGATCGGTCTTCGTTGGCAGATTTGTCTTTCCCGCAGTCGCTACGGGCGATGCGATCCTTCTTGGGCAGTTTGAATTACTGCAGTCGGTTTATTGAGGATTACGCACTTTTCGCCGCAGTCCTCTATGAATTAAGAGAGATGGACTTTGCTGCAATGGCTACTTCGGCTGTCCGGACCAAGATCCAACAAGCTCTGGCCCTGAAAAATCTGGCTCCACATGGGGATCCACATGGCACGATGTCGGGAGGCGACCTGAAGCTGGAACTGGATCCACCCCGGGACCAAGTGGCAGAGGATCCGATCTGGACGGAGTTGACGAAAGGGGTGTCAGACAAAGTTGTGCCCCAATGAATCCGAGCTCACCATATGCTTATTGAACTAAGGATTAGGATTCCAGCGACGCCTATCCTTCACCACTTTGATCCAGAACGCCAGCCTACGGTGATAGTCTATGCCAGCGATTGGGCGATCTCGGCAGCTTTGGTACAAGAGAACGAGGGGGTCTATCAACCAGTCACCTTCGTCAGCCGAACGCTAAAGCCTAACCGGTTAAATTACGGAGTAGTGAAGAAGGCGATATTGGCACTTCTACAGGTGCTGGATTTCAATTATAACCTGCTGGTGGGGAGATCCATCCGGATCCTGACTCGACATTTCACGCTAGCCTGGCTGTTTAAAGCGGCCGGTCTGCAAGGACGGTTAGGACAATGGGAATCCCTGCTCTCACCATGCACATTAGATATCTTTGAATGGACATAAGCAGAAGACGAGATCCTAGAAGTCTTGGCCGCGAGCACCACGCCCAGAGCCAAGATGAATAAAGCACTGATTAAGATCGCTCCTACCAAAGAACTTAAACGCCAAACTCAGATCCCGATCCCGACGATGCAAGTGGATGAAGATCTATACGCTCTGAACTTCGATGGATCCGCCCGCGTACGACGCGGAGGAGAGGCTTAATCGCAATCCTATGGAGACTGCCCGAATGGGAAGTGGTAAGGCCAGATCCGCGTACGCGAAAGGCCTCACCGTTAATGAAGCGGAGTATAACGGACTCCTGTTGGGGTTGGATCTACTAAAGGATGAGGATCCGAAAATGCTGGTGATATGTGGAGACTTAAATTTGGTAGTTAGACAGGTGCGAGGTAAAATCGACTGCAAAACCCCTGCACTAACGTTGTTAATTCAGAATGTGATGGCTCACCTGCGTGGGTGGATGAATCACGAGCTGGTACATATCAAGCGAGATTGGAATGCAAGTGCGGACAGCTTGGCAAGTGTTGCTCTACAGAATTAATGTTGGGTCGAGGTGGGGGCACTGGCGGAGCGCCAGGTTCTCGTCACATTGAACCGACTAGATGAATTGGTCGTGGTTGGATCCGTGAAGCGAACGGTCTAGTTTATGGCTGCCCTTAGATTCAGAGGAAGGATTAGACCCAGCACCCAATCGTCGATGAAGCGTGTGTAAAGAGAGTCCGTATTGAGCGGATTCTCAAAGCACAAAAGGAAGAGACATGGATCTTGGGGCTAAAGAATTATCTGATGGGGGATGTACGAGACCTGAGTCGGGAAGACGCCATATCCTACGGTATTATCGCTACGGATTAAGAAGTGGATTTGGATGACTTACGCTTTTATTGCCCCTTACGAAACGAACCAGTGGGGATCGAGACTGATTGATGAGATTGGTGACACCAGAAACCTTACAATAGGCTGTCCTGCATCACTATCACGCTAGCTTGGAAGGAGGACATCAGGGAATGCGTAGAACTAACCAGCGGATCCGAGAATATTTCCTCTGGAGGGGACAGTGAAAGAGCGTGCAACGATTTGTCGGTGAATGTGTGAATTGTGAGACAGACAAAGCCAGGCCCACCATCGAAAGGTCGTCTCCAGGTAAAGTCCAAGCGACCTACCCGTTCCAAATCATAGCCATGAATCACATTCCCTCGCTACCCAAGTCATTCAAAGGGAACACCGAGTTGTTGATCTGGGTGGATCTGTTTACCAAATACGTGACAGCCAAGGCTAGCTCTGCCAGAACCGCACAGAACATCGCCCAGTCGTACGAGGAGAGTGTCGTTCGCAGATTCTAAGCCAGTGAGATGATTCGTCATGATCGGGAGCCAGGTGGCATGTCCAATTTCATACAAGCTTCTACCGGATCCTTGGGCAAAAACAGCGGGAAACTATGGCATATCGTTATCAAACCAATGGATCTGCCGAACGCATGGTTCAGACGATCACAAGGGCGCTCAAGATGTATGTCCAGGATCTGGATCATCGGGACTGTGATGAGTACGCAGAGCGACATACCTTCGCAATGAATACAGCACAGGACAGGATCCGGGGCGATTCCCCGTTTTACTTGGTACATGGATGGGATCCAAGGTCCACTCTGGAAGCGGCCCTTTCAGTGGGCAGTACCAAGAAAAGAAGTCGAGACCCAAGACGATGGCGATTCTTGGCCCAGAAATACTACCGGCAAGCCAGAACCCGGTGGGATCCAAGCCAAATCCATATCTGGATCTGGTCCAACTTCTGGATCTGAGCCAGATACACCCTGGGATCCAAATCAGATCCGCGCTTGGATCTGAGCCGAAACCACCTCATAAGGTTGAGTCATAATCAGATCATATGGTCCGATCACTTGAAACCGAATTTATGGTCCGAGCACTTGAAACCGAATTTGGTCCGGGATTCCTTGCACGTGCAAACGTCACTCTTTATGTATAAAACATTCACCCTTCCTCCTGATCCACGCCCTTCCTGTGGATCCTTCTTCTCTTCCCTTCTAATATGACCAGCTCAAATCAGTGATCCTCCTCCTCCTGGCCCACACCTTACCTGTGGTTCCTTCTTCACTTTCCCACCGATATGACCAGCTCCGATACATGGATCCTTCTCCTATTCCTCTTCGTGAGACTGCAGCACGCCAAATCAATTCCGATTCATACGATCCCGCATGAAATCAAAGAGTAATGCCCCACAGTTCAGATCTGCCTCGACTACCCAGCTGGGTTCGTCATATCCTCGTCAATATACCATAATTTCGCGGTAAGTTAGTCCGTATCGGGTCCGTTTCCCTGATCTCATGTCGGCGATTTTCTCGAATTCGAACTTCTCCGCTTCCAGATCCACGTTCCAACTATCTTCGGGTAGGAGGACCTCGTCGAAATCCACTCGGTTGGACTCATTCGCTGAAAGATGGATCTCAGGCCGTTCGGGATATTCTCTGACCTGTTTTAGTTTGGATACATGTACCACAGGGAACAAGCAATATTCGGTGCCTGCCGCTCCAACTTCACGGCGTATTCACCTATCTCTTCACTTACTCGGAGCGGTCCGTGCCACAAATGGGCCAATTTAGGGGCATATCCTTCTTTTACCCAATCCAAGTATAGAAACACTTGCGATCCAACCTGGATTTGATGTGGACGGGCTTCTTCGCTGTGTCGATCCGCTCGATCCTGTATCACGCTTCGCAACCGTTCGTTCACTCAGGTGGATCTAGTCCGGATCGTCGAAAAGGTGGATCTAGCCCAGATCCAGGTGTACGCCGAGCATCTGACACAGCCTCAATTAGACAGACGAATGTTAGGGAAGACGCAATCAAGTAGCGAGAAGTGGATTAGGAGAGCTTATATAAACAGACTAGATCGATCCCGTTTCCAGCCGCTAAATGCTACTACGAGACAGATCCACGAAGACCAGAACTGGAGGCGTGACATGGATGAGTGGCATGGATCAGGGACATGTAGGCTTGGGGTGAACGTTGTAGAACATTTCCACCAGACGTGGAATCCGGTGCTGGATGCTGGCTAAGATCCCCTCACAATTGGTTGCGCCAGGCCCTGCTTCGTCATCTCTTGCAATGTCTCCAATAAATTCGTTGGTTCGGGGCGGTGAAGGTTGGGATCTTCCAAGGTAGCTCGACGAGACACGGATCCCGGAAACCATGTCACCTGGTCCCCACGTCTGGGTAGGTGTAGGAGGAACGGATCCAACAAGATGTTCACGCTACACCAACCGCCCTGCATTGCCAAAACAAGGATCACGAGAACCTTCTTCCAGGATCGGCCGGCGTGACTGCGTCTGCTGTCGCGCTGCTTGTTGAAGTTCGACAGCCATGGTGAATTTCGCAGCTGGACACGGGAATAGATGGGAACCTTTCCATATTGCGATCCGGTGTTTTGAAGAGAATTGTCAAAAGGCGTCAACGAATACGAGGCGTCCACCGACGTTCTCTCGGAAACTAACGGGGTCCACAAGAGTAGTCGTCAAAATATCCCATGGTGCTGTGCCACGTAATTCCTCCATGTTAAATCTGGTGACTAACGAATTCACGTACCCGGATGCCGGCATGTCATCATCTTCACGAGGGAATATCCACTCAGTACGAAACGGCAATTTAGGGAAAAGGATGATAATCTTCATGGTGGCTATAGCGACACGATTCAATTTCTTGGCGGACCAAGGCTCGATAATGTCCGCGATAATGGTCTCAGGCGCGAGCCGACTAGGGATGAAGGTGGCATCCGGACAAACGGAGACACGGGAAGCATGCCTGGTAAGTAAGGGTTGGGAGGAGCGGCGACCAAGGCAGATCCAGTGGATCCGCCACCGTGGAATGACCCGCTGAGAGGATACATTTCGATGAAGAACGGATAGGAGGTCCTGAGCCGTCGGACCAGTCAGATCCATCATCCTCGTCGTCTTCCGAAATGCCGAGTCCACAGTCGGTAGGGATAGGATGCTTGGATTTTGTTTTACCGGACCCAGATCCCGCAAGTTGAGATCCAGTCAAGGCTGGTCGAGAGACGGTAGACACCGCCACGGAGGATCTAGTAGATCCTCCGTGGCCGAGACAGACGCAGCCGTGGACGCTACTAACCCTGTCGTTGAGGAGGCAGTGGCCGTAGATCTAGTCGACGAACCCGTCGTGGGTGATGTCTTGGTATCAGGATCAGTCTTGGACGCAGATCCAGAGTTTGACGACGCAGCTGCAGCCGATCCAGTCAGCTGTACCATCTTGGGCGAGGAATTGGTAGCGGATCCAGTCTTAGATCCAGATCCAGACTTTGACGACGCAACCACAGCGGACCCAGGCAGTGGTACCGTTTCGGACGAGGACTTGGTAGCGGATCCAGTCTTGGATTCAGATTGCGTTTGTACGACCGCAACAGGTACCTGGTTGGAGGATGTCGTGACGTTGGATCCGGTCTTGGAAGCCACGTTGGCAACAGAGTCGATTTTGGACTTGACCTTGGCAGAGGAACTAGCAGGGACGAAGCTCGAGCTCTTTTGTGGGGCCAGGAGGATCCAACGCCAGAAGCAGGAGATGCGATGAGGGTCGTTTCACGGTCGAAGGATCCACCCCACCTAGGGACTGCCGGGAGGCTGAAGCGTTAGCAGCCGGGGGCGATCCAGATTGAGCTGGGAGTGGATCCGTGATGGCAACGGCCACCAAAGTCAAAATGGCACGCTCGAATAGACTCCAGTCGCGCTCTAGAACCAGTAGCTGGTGCTGATTGCGGACGGTGGCGACTTGATCACGTAGCTGAGCCGAAGTCATCTCAGCGTCTTTCAACTTATCGTCTGGAAAAACAATGCAAGTGAATATGGGATCACAAAGAGGAAACAAGAGCGGATCCACGTACTCACACGGCAGATTTTCGATTCCAGCTCCGTCTGTGTCCGCGTGGTATCTACCCACTCGGTGGATGTCTTGTCGCGCTGGAGCTCGGTGTCTGTTAACCTGTCTTGGAGTTCGTCGCAGACTTGAGTCATACGTACGAATTCCTCGAGCGCATAGTCTCGTCCAGCCGACAACTTCTCGATCGACTCTTTTGCGTCCTTTAGTTCATCGGGTTGACGGACCAGGGCGGCATTTGGTGACAAAGTGATCCGGCGCGGGGGGCCCTCCACGAGCTGACCCCAATCCAGACCCACCATGGGCGGATCCCACATAGTCGTTAGTCACAACGTCTTCCTAAGTCAGGTGCGATTCGTCACGGAGCCGATCCAAACTCTCGTCAGCAGCCACGCTAGCGACTTGAGCACACTCAAGCTCCCGCACCAGGTTGTGGATTTGCGATAGGAGCGGGTGGATCTCGGATCCGGCGAGCGCCATCTCCCGAAGGAGATGGTCGTTGTCATCTTGCAAGACATCCCGTTGACGGGAGATGCGATCCAGTCGTCCAGTTAAGTCGCGGATCTCCATGGCTTGGTCGGCAAGCAGAAGTCGCAAGTCCTGTGAGCGAGAGTCTGCGCGGTGTTCCCATTCTAGGATCTCCATAGATTGGTCATGAGCTTGATCCCGCAGTGTCTGGAGTTGGGTGGCGAAGGGAGATGAGGATAGGGATTTGGACGCCTGCTGAGCCACAGTCTCTGCACGTTGAGCTCAATCCCGAACATCTCGAGCAGTCTGGAGCTCTGCCGTCAAGGTCCGTACCTGATCGGAGAGAACTTGGGATAAAGTCCGCAAATCCGTAGGCGAGGCGGGAGGGCTGGCCGAAGAAATGGTAGATGCGGCCTTGCCGGGCGCTTTACCAGCGCGTTTCGTGGAAGACATATGCTACGCGAGAGAAGAGGCTGTTGGATAAGTTAGAACGGTGGGAGTGCACGTTGTAAAGGCTGTCGGTCAGCGCCTACCACGTACAGGAGGCGATTGTGGTGAAGTGCTTTCTCAGAAATGAGAGACGGGATCTGACAAGGAGTTACTATCACAGATTCGTGATAACACCGGGTGGTTAGGGTGGATCTGGATTGCCCAGCATGGATCCATGCTGCTCGAAGTGGATTGGGCCGAGATAAAGTGGTAAACCTATATGGGTCGACGATGGATCTGAGGATAATGGTGGCTCGGAGTTTGACGAACGAAAGCGGAACATGGTTGGTGGCGGTACAGCGGAGTTCGACCTAAGGGAAACTCGGATCCACTCTCACCCAATTATACCGAGGAATTTGGAATACCATGTGCGGGTGGATCGAGAGGAGAACCTTTGGAAGAAAGGCGAAAGATGTCATCTGGAGGTGGGTCTGGTATCACCAGCAAAAAAGAAGGCAAGACCCACCGTTATGTGTCTCAGATCCCACTTCGCCAATTCCAGATTCAAGGGATTGGGGATCCCACACCGAGTGACCCGGATCCAGGATATGATGATGGTGGATGCAACGGACCTCAAACTTTCGTGGAGTGATGGAAGCCGCAGACATTCGTAAGACGATGTTGAAGAGCTCATCTCCATGATGAGTGTACACTTGCAGTAACGTCTCTACCGCTGCTGATGTGGTGAAGCAGGATTAGAAAAATCTTATCAACTGCGGAGGGGGTCCCCGATGATCCGTGATCTGCTGAGCTTTCCTCACCTTTTGTACTCGTCGGTAGGGCGGGGTCATGCTCTCTCGGTAACTTCCGAAGAGTTCAAATAGTGAAGCTTGAGTGTCTTGGCGAGACGTGGGGATGGGGTGGAGCAGTAGTGGTAAGATATTCACTCTGCGTCCGTAGTTGTTTCTGAATCCCAAGCGAATATTCGAGTTTGGTGGATCCAGGGCCTAGACCTGGGATCTAGCGCAGGGTTGCCTTGCGGGTGTGCTCCCTTGCTTTGTTTTCCTTTTGCGTCGTACTTGCCGCCTCATGTAGCGGAATCTTGCGAGTTGAGAGCTTCTTAGGTATACCCGGCCAAGTAGTAAATCCGGTCAACCCTTCGGATTTGCACGTGTAAAAGTAAACTCATTAGGTGGTAAGATCTGGTCAATGTATTATCCAGGCACCCATCGCTTCCAGCTCTCTTTTTTATTAACCTGTTCTACATTGTAAATAAAGATCTAATGTAAGATATCGTCCTGTCACGCTCGTTCGTGCAGAGTGCCGACGCGTATGAGCGCCGACATCAAAGACCAAAGATATCACTGCCCGTTTTTGCACAAAGCTTTGGAGGGGGTGCCTTCCTTATCAGCCAAAATTATGCCCAGAGGATGGGTGTCATGAAGCGAGCGCTGAGTTATTTCGTATCCGCTTTTGAAACAAAGCTGATTAACTGGAATATTAGTTTGAATGGCCAATCACCGTCGCGCCAGAAAGCTGTGCCTCTTAATGTTACGGCTGACGGTGAGAATCGCACGTTAATCTGATACATACAGCTCGCGGAGTGACCGATTGACTGGGACAAAAACGTTGGGCGCTCATTTCCTACACCGGTTGTACGAGCACAGCCATGAAACACAACGCTTTTTAAGATTACCAAAGCATTCCATTCATATCTATAGTTACGAACACTTGCGTTGGTGCCCACAAATTTCATGCTAGATTTACATGACGATATCGCAGAAAGTTGTACAGCACACGACAAAGCTCCGATTTTAAATGATGTAGCTGCTTTATTAGTATTATTTGAATAAAAAATCTTGTACTTCCTCCGTCCGAAAATATAAGGCATGTTTTAGAGTTAAAATCGTTTTAGCGTCAAAAGCGCGTTTTATTGGTGTCTGATTGGTCTAAAACATGCAGCAAAGCACGGCGGTTCTTCTGGTGCGTTTCGCTCGCATTTTGAATGAGTGGTTGACGAGCTATGGTCGTTCCAAAACGGCCACATTCTTCATTTTTCCTTTTATTCTTCGCAACAAGTCCAGATGAGCTCTAACACCGACGGCGCGCGCTGTAAAAGGAAGAACCTCACGTCAGAAGAGCGTGCTCAAGTCGTCGCAGCTCTTCTGCGCTCAAGCGTAAACTTGCAGCCGCCCAAAGCAGAGTTCGCCGCCTGTGCAGTCCGTTTTAGCTGTAGCGAGCGCCAGATCGCGCGGCTGTGGCAGCGAGTGGCCCAGGATATTCATGAAGGCAAATCTATCAACTACTCCAGCGGCAGAAAGGAGAAAAGCGGCCGCAAGTCAAGGCTAACGGAGGAGTTCCGCCTCGACCTCAACCACGCCATCGCACTTACGCCGCTTGAAGACAGAACCAACATTCGTACTTTAGCTGACTCCCTCGGTATGTCTAAATCTACTCTGCATGACTATTTTCTCTCGGGGGTGTTCAGATGCCACACAGCATGCTTGAAACCGATGCTAAGTGACGAGCAGAGAGTTGCTCGAGTTCGGTTTGCCTCTGGATTTGTTCAGAAGACGGGAAGACATGGGCTGCAGATCGACAATATGATGGAGTATGTGCACCTGGATGAAAAGTGGTTTACCTAGCTAAGGAAAAGCAGCGCTTCTATTTGGCTGAACACGAGGAGGATCCCCATACGACGGTCAAGAACAAGAATTATATCGTTAAAGTGATGTTTCTTGTTGCTGTGGCTCGCCCACGTTGGGATCCTAGGCAACAAGAAGTGTGGGATGGGAAAATTGGCTTGTGGCCATTTGCTATCTACGAACCGGCCGAGCGTTCAAGCAAGAATCGGCCTGCGGGGACGTTGGAACTGAAGACATACGCAGTGACTCGTGACATCTATCGGCAGTGTCTTTGCCGGTCGGTCATTCCCTGCATTAAGGCCCTTTGGCCTTCGGGCAAGCGAGTCATCTTGCAGCACGACAACGCAAAACCCCATGTGGCTGCGGATGATCCTGCTGTACTTGCGGCATGTGCGGAGGGCGGGTGGAGGATTCGCCTTCAGCCACAACCTGCTAATTCACCGGATTTTAATGCTCTCGACCTCGGCTATTTTAGCTCCATACAGTCGCTCCAGCACAAGAAGAAGGCTTAAACTATCGAAGATCTGGTCAACAATGTCGACGAAGTCTTCAAGCAGCTTCATTACAGCGCTCTAGAAAGAGTTTTCGTTTCTCTACAATCTGTGCTGATGGCTTCTATGGACGTTGACGGAAGCAACAAGTACGCCATCCCCCATCTTTCGAAAGCCACGTTGACGGATAGCCGTGGTCTTCTCTCGCAGTCCCTAGCTTGTAGTGACAGAATCTATCAGAAGGCAATAAATCTGCTAAGTTCGGCTGATACGAACCGAACTTAGTCTTATATTTTCGGGTGTGGCGCTGGTCTTATATTTTCGGACGGAGGAAGTAAGTATCAGTGAAGTATACAATCAACTAATGCAGGCGATTTCCTACTCTGCGTTGTCTGCTCGATGGTAAAGCCAGTCGTTCTGGATCAAATTCGTTGGTGAAGACGCTGGAGAGCTTCATTTCGTGCTTTTTCGAGGACAGAAATGCCAGGCTTACCTTGCTTCGACTTTTTCTTTTTTGGAGTCACTTGATTGAGCACTCTTCTTGATCTTTTGTGCTGCAGCCAGTGCCTCAAGTCTTTTCGCTGACAGCATCGCTTTAGCAGTGTATTGTGCTTTTTTCCCTCAAAAGTAAACTCGCTTGCCGCAGTCGCAAGTTTATTTGGCTTCGTCCTCAAAGCTTGTTCACGGAGATTTTCTGCAGCAATCACATCACGCTCACCGAAGGGTAGGAACGTAGTAGGTGGCGCTGGCACAACACCAGCCACTTCGTCAAGTTGATTTGATGAATCATTCCCTGATCTACCAATGACTTCCATCTCAGCTTCTTCGCGAAAATTAGGCGATGGATTGATAAATTTCATCGTTGCCACCACCAATTCATCGGCAAATGCATCCCCACCATCACAGTGTCGCGAACGAGAAGATAGTATACGAGGAATCGCAGCGTGTACAACCTTTCCCAGCTTATCGCTGCTGGCAGCAACCGCTTTGGCTACCGCACGATTTGCGAGATCTTCGACACGAGGAAGCAACGCATTTATGGCTTGCTTCAACTGGTGTTTGGCTAGCTTTCTGTATTGAAATTCTGCTGCAGCTGAAATGATTTCAATCGTTTCTGGGTCTGCTCATCGATGGTTTGTATGTGGATCTGGTGCTGCTTGCAGCACCTGGTCTTTAATTTGCTGGGAACTGAATGGGTTTGGTTTTTCACGTAGCAGCGAGATTCACTAGCTAGCTGGCACTTCAACTTGGCCAGAATCAGCGTTTCGTTATAGTTGAGATGTTGTTCCGAGTCTTGCAGCCTTTTATTCATATTCGGCTCAATTTTGTTTGCTATATGTCTAATTTCACGCATCAGTTCTGCTCGAACCCTCTGGAGTTTCCGATCTTGAGCAGCATGATTTTTCTAAGAAGTCGCGTTTCAAGAAGATCTTGTTGTGAGCTATGAGCGGTTTTAAGTGATTCCTCTATGCCAGTGCGAATTATTGCCGCTCAATAATCTGGTTGCTCTTTGACGGGAGTGTCGACATGTGCTGTAGCTCTGCCATACCGTGGCTAACTCTGTAAAAAAGAACGGCGTCGGTACGAGCTACAGCCAGCAAGCTGCATGGCAGACAGATGCTCGTGGTGTTCTTGAGCTGCTACTTGTAGCTGTTCAGTAAATGCTTGTTGTTGATCATGCATTCTAGTAGCGACAGGATGCTGTAGCGTTGCCTGCGTGATGGACGTGATTATGAGTGAAGCTAAGCAGCTGTTGCGTACGGTGCTCTAAGGCTAACCCATAATCCTCACTACGACGTAAAGGCACTTGTACAGTACGCAAGATCGTATCTTCCTCCCAAAAGCTTTATTACAAAAAAAATTCGTTAGTGAATATTAAAAGATGCGCAGCAGGGGAAGTGACAGCGAAGTAGGAGCGAAGGGAAGGGTATCGAGGCTTGACGTGATGGTCAGGAGGAAAGTAGGAAAGTGAGTAACGATGAAGCTTACGGAAAAATCGAACACTCTTTCACATGCAGGCCACGGCGTGCTCCAGCTCGCCTCCATACCGCCCCACCTTGTTCTCGTGTTCGCTATTGGCTACACTTTACCGCTTCTACAGTAATGACGAAGCTCTTGGCTGCCGCTCACCAACGGTACCTAACCAATTGGGTACACATGTACCTTAGTCACCAGCTTCTTGTTCGCTGGCCACAAACTTCAACGTGCACATCTTCTAGACCACATGCATTCCGATAGGCGCGTGTTTGTCGTCACCATCGGCTTGCTGAATATCCAATACTTCCACCGAGACAGTCACGGAAATACTTGAGCTTGACTCTGCCTAGCGGCTTGGTGAAGTGATCTGCTACCATATCGTTAGTGCGGCAGTATTGCACACGAACGTCGTGGCTTCCGACCTTCTCGCGCAGCCAATTGTACTTCGTGCTGATGTGACGAGATCGCTGGGTGACTGACTTGCTCTCAGCGAGGTTTTGCGCACCCTGGTTATCCTCCATGACCAGAATTGCTTCCTCAGCAAATCCCAAACCGAGTTGAGCCCAATACACTCCTGCACATCGCTGCTCATAGCAATATATTCTTCTTCAGTCGACGAAAGCGCTGCCATGGGCTGTTTCTTGGATCCCCACTCAACCAGATTTCCGATGTAGAAGTTAGCGCACCCGTCGATGAGCGTGACTCTCCCTCCGTGGAAAACGCTGCATCACAGTACACAACGAGACCTTGATCGCTCTGACTCTAGAGCATCAAGCTAAAATCACGAGCTCCGTTCAGATAACGGAAGATACGGCCGATGCTCTTCTTCACTGCAATTGACGGACGACCAGTTTCTTGAGCAAGTAGACGTACAGCCGTAGTCACGTCCGGTCTGCTAATGACAGCCAAATAGAGCAGAGCTCGAATGGCAGGTCATGGCCGAAATGAACAGTCTTCTTGGCGCTGGCGTAGCAGATTGCTGTAGCCCTCCTTCATGGGTGTCGGCGTCGCCTTTGCTTTGTCCATGCCAAAACGCTCGAGAATTGTTAAGATGTATTTGTGTTGGCTAAATACAAATTTCATCTCCAGCTGGCGACCAATGCAATTTTGAGCTATAGAAAGTAGTTGATGTCGTTAAAGCTGCTCACCTCGTACTCGTTCTCCATGGCATACTGGAATTGCTTCAAATCTTCGTCTCTCATGGCGAAAGCCAGTATGTCGTCCACATACACAACAACAATCATCAACTCAGCATCGGAACCCTTAACAAACAGACAGGGGTCGGCCTTGCCTTGACAAAACCCAAACTTAACAGAGACGAAGATAGGTACGTACTCGTACCAGGCGTGAGACGTCTGTTTTAGCCCATACAAAGCTCGAAAAAGACGCCAGACGTAGCCATCAGGCCCCTCGTATCCTTCCGCAGGCTCGAGGTAAATCTCCTCATCTAGTCTCGAGTTTGAGAGCACTGTCTTGATGTTCAACTGCAGATGCTTCATGCGCTCTGATATCACAATCACGAGCACAATTAGCAGCGTGTTGTGACCCACCACCGGACTAAATGTCTCGGTGTAGCCTTCGTGATAGGGCTGACTGTAGCCTTTTGCTACTACACGGGCCTTGTACTTGTCCAAAGTACCGTCAGCGTTGTCTTCCTCTTGAAGACCCATTATGACTTGATGGCTTTGCGCTAAGGAGGCAGTGGAACTTCCAAAAACGTGCCATTTTCGACGAGACGTTGAATTTCTTGATCCATCGCGTGCTCCCACTCGCTCCGATTGCAACTTTGGCGCACCTCATCGAGGTTAATTGGGTCCAACGAAAGTGTCCATTCTCCGACACCACTTGGAGCCATTTTGACGTAAATGAACACATCCGCAACGTTTTCACACTCAATCTTGAAGTCCGTGCAGCGCTCCTCCACCATATTGCAGACCTCTTCCATGGAGAGATGCGACGCCTCGTAGTCCAGATGCCGTTGGCTTGGCTTGGATATTCGTGTTGAACGTCGAGCCGGTGGTACAGCATTCTCAATCCTTGGGTCGCCTTGAAGACGGGCTTCTATACGACGGACTCCCACTGGCCCTGAGCTTGTAGGTCAGTTCAAAGGTGTCTCCCAGTCAGAAAATGCTGGATTCATGCTGAAATCGTTTTGCTCTTCTTCTTCAGCAGGAGAAAGCTGCAACTGACGCTCAGTGCGCTGAATTAAATCAAATTCAAGCTCCGTACTGATCTTGATCTCATCGTCGGCGGCGGGAGGGAGGAATTGGTTCTCACAGAAAACCGCCGTACGTGCTGTAGCAGCTTCACCTCGTCCTTGCCCGGGAATATGCACTGAATACGAGCCACTGGCAGCGTAGCCAATAAAGACTCCATTGCGGGTCTTTGCATCTAGCTTCCTATGATGCTTTTTCGGGACCAGCCCCTGTACTCTGCAACCAAAAAACAGGTAGGTTGCTGATATCGGGTGGTGATCCCAGCAGTGCTTCCATCGGGGCCTTCCCGTCGAGCATCTTGCTCCGACAGCGGTTGCGTATGTACGCAGCACACACCACGGCATCGGCACAATAGTGTACTAGAAGGTTGGCGTCCAACATCATTGATCCCGCCATATCAACAATCACCCGGTTGCCGCGTTCAATCTTGCGGTTGTGTTGTGGGCTGTAAGGGGTGCTGAACTCCTGCAGGACCTCCTTCTCATTACAGAATGTAGCGATGTCGCTGCCAACGTTCTTGAGGACGTTGTCGGACTTTTAGAAAGCCACTCGATAGATCTGTACGTGCGCCTTCAGCCTGGCGATACAATTTTTGATTGTCTTCAGCTGTGTACTTGAGCTCTTCTCACGTAATGGATACACCATGTCCAAATGAAATGGTCCCACGAAGTTTCAGATCTGCCAGAACGCTGTGAAGACTCTGGGTGTTTAAATGACCCAGGCGACGGTGACACCCCTTAGCGTGCGGTGCCGCGCTTGTCATCAAAGCTGTACCAGGAATTGTTTCACTCACTGCGATCACCACATACATAGACTGATTAGCACGTGATGTTTCCAATGCGACACCGCTATACGGGCGAATCACACACGTCACGTCCTTGAACACGACCTTCATTCCGTTCTTCGATGCAGCAGCCACTGAAACCAAACTACGCGCCAAGCCGCGGACGAATAACACTTCTTGCAGCACACAGACTTCATCTCCGTCGCGAAGCAAAGGCGCCTGCCCAACAGCAGCTGTCACTAATTTGTCACCAGATGCAACCGTCAGTGTACGCGGCTCCTCGAGATCGCGCACTTCTGTCAGGTTGTCCATGTGACCCGTCATGTGGCTCGTAGCGCCACTGTCTACGATCCACTCGCGTCGGTTGTCAGCTCCATTGTCCTCCACTGAGAACGCCATGCTGGCAGCCTCTCTCTTTGCCGCTCCGGAAGTCACGTGCTCGCCAGTACAGTCTCTTGTGAAGTGTCCCATTTGAGTGCAGTTAAAACACTTGACCTTCGACATATTCTTCTTCTGCTGCAGCTGCTTGGGGTCACCTCGCTTGTTGGTCTTCTGCTCAGCATTAAAAGCGGTGGCAGTTTTGCCGCTGCTAGACGGACCGCTTGAAGAGCGACGCCATTTTTGTTGCTCCCGACGGATTGCTTCTGTCTGGCAGCACGCTAGCATGTTGTCGAAGGTAGGCGACACCTCTAGCACGCCGACAAACCCATTCCACACAGGGCCAAGACTGTGAATAAAATTTTGTCGCTTTTCTTCGTCTCCAACTTCTACGTGAAGTTCTTGAAGTTCATCCAGGACACGACGTGTGGTCTGAATGTGCTCCAGTATCGACTCATCCTCATCCAAGTAGAAACCCATGTACTCTCTCTTGGCCGCACCAATACTCGCACTGCATTTGACGTTGTACGTCATACGTAAGTGGTGCATGATCGACATCAAGTGCATCAACAAGTAGCACTCCGAAACCCTTTTTCACTCAGTGCAGCCACTATTATAGACATCGCCATCTTCTGCTTCATGAGTCGATCGTGCAGCGTAGTAGGCACAGTAGCCGTTGTAGCTGACGATCCCGGCATTGGTTGCTGCGCCTTCCAGAGAGCTTCCACCTCAATTATAGGTCTTACTTGGGTTCCCCATGCAGGAAACCCCGTTCCGCTTAACGGCTTGGGCTTCATCGCGAACGTTGCCGTCGTCGTTAGGGTCGTCATAACCTATTAGACGATGTCCAGCAGATGAAGTGACAGCGACGCAGGAGAAAGAAGAGAGTGTCGAGGCTTGACTTAATGGTCAGGAAAGTGAGTAACGATGGGGCTTACGAAAAAAAAACTGGCTGTTCTTACACATGCAGGTCATGGCGTGCTTTAGCTCGCCTTCATGGCGCCCCACCTTGTTCTCGTGCTCGCTATTAGCTACACTGTACTGCTTCTACAGTGATGACGCAGCTCTTGGCTGCCGCTCGCCCACGTATTAATAAATTGGGTACACATGTACCCTATACACCAGGTTCTTGTTCGCTGGCCACAAACTTCAACGTGCACATCTTCTAGGCCGCACGCATTCCGATAGTCGCGTGTTCGTCGTCATCATCGGCTTGCTGAATGTCCAACAGTGAGAGAAACGCCCGAACTGAATTTGGAGACGGAATGGATAAATAACAGTGATGGAACCAAGTATAAACCTAAAATCGTCATCCCAATCGGCATTATGACATCAAATGCAAGTGATAACAAAGTGAAGTACTCACACATTTCAACCGAAATCAATTTAAAGCCTTTACATTAGCTGCAGCATGGCGTGGACTTGTCATTTGCTCGAACAGTATGGAAAGCATAAGGATCAACTCTTAAGCGTGTTATTTTGCTACTCCAAGGTTCACCGATATCACCATCTTGGGCATTTGAGCATTTGTACGTTGCCATGTCCCGCGTCAAAACCGTTCAGGGTCTTCGATGTCTTCCTCTCACACCATCCTTTTCTCGAGATCACTTCTTGAAGTTACGACTTAGTACACGGTTATATGGTGCATGAGCATTGACGACACTGGATACCGGCGATCACTTGAAAATGTAGTTTAAACGCTAATTAAAACGCATAATCCATGGCCTCCCAGCCCAAGCCAGTAGGCCTCTTGTGTTACACTCGCAGCTCTGCTTTATCGATAATGATGGAGAATTTCTAGCTATTGTCAATAGACGCATCCGCATGTTTTCTTACTAAAGCAGATCAAATAATTTGATCTGCTACGGTGCTCTCCATTTAATGGAGAGCACCGTGTAGTTGTCGCAATCTTACATTTAAAAATTCTCCATCAATATCGATCAAACAGATGTGCGAGTGCAACACAATACATTTAATACTATTGTGTACACCCCCTTGCAACTACGTTGAGCTCTCGATGCCTAGTGTCCATTTAATCGCCCACAGAAACTCAACCCATACAAATTTCTAGTCAGCCAAAATGACACATGTTTTATTTTATATAGGTTTTTGTAAAGGGCCGATAGTGGCCGTAAATTGTGACCACCTTGACAGATCTCTTTTTTTTTATGTGAGCCTTCCTATACAGTGCAAAAACCGCGAGCGTTAGCGGATGTTTTGCAACTTGTGTGACAGCCGCATCGTCAAATAATACAAAGACTGAGTTATGGACACTCGACGAGGTGGCCGTATAATTGTGTCCAGGAGTGTATATGAAGCCCACCAGTTCTAATCAATTTCACGATAGATCTAACGACACCTATATTTGAATTTTGAATCAGTAGTTTCCACACATAAAATCTCGAAAAATTGTGCTCTGACCACGGCCAGAGAGCCAGCAGTGAACCAGGGGCCACGCCAAAAACGGTGAGCCAGAAAACCCTTATAAACGCGGTTGATGAAGCTTTATTGATTCAACGGAGCTCCATGCAGTGATGTCGATCACACGGTTTGTGATATAAATGGCTAGGTGTTCGATTGTTTAAACACGTTCAAACGTGCCATCGTTGCGTGCTCGTAAAACCAAGAATGGATAAAACGAAAAAGAGCCAAAAGGATGAAACCCTTCATAGTGAACAGCCGTCACTTGTTGGAACCTCTCTTTTTAAATAGCGGACTTTACATCGGTTTCGGAACTACAAGTTTAAATTGTGAGCTTGCTATTGGCTCGGAGGTGCTGACGAAACTGCACCACTAAGTGCGCGTATCTTCTTCAGATACGACCTTTACTGCTGCTACAACAATGAGCCAGCTCGTCTCATCCGCATTTGGTGCTGAAGCCCCTACACGTGAGGTCATCACGTGCTCACCTGAACGGAACTTCGCAGATATTGACGATCCGTCGTCCTCAGGACAGCAACTCTATTGCCGCAACATATACAGCCAATCTTCCCCTGAGATTGGATTGTTGTCGGAATCTGTGAGTAGTATATTGATAAAGTCAGGTGAATACGGGAGATCGACAATTTTTTCATTGTTTTTCATCGCAGTGTTGATCAATTCGTTAGCGGTACGAGCTTTGAAGTAATCATCCCATCCGAGCGAGTGCATAAGACACTCAGTTCCATTAGCAATCACCCGCTCGAGATTTCCAGCAGAATTATCCAGAATTTGGGCAGGAGCATTTTTTGCAAATATGAAAATAGGTAAGGATGTACATCTTCGTCATAGAGAGCTGTCTCAACAGCAGCATCAACGACTTCTTTTATTTTCGTCGCCATCTGATGATAATTGTGTTGTGGAGATGACCAAATAGTTGAGTGGTGGACTGAATGAGAGTTGCTTTATCAATATTTCCCGTGACTAGAATTCTCAAATCGTACAGCCATGAAGGGTCATTTCCGACATCATTTCTGGTTAGAGGTTTTTCCAATGAAGTGAGCGCTTTTACAGTGACTGGAAAATATCGGTGCCCATTTTCGTTTTTCCATTTGGTACCTTGTGGATATTGGGCTGGCAAAGTTTGAAAAGCAGCAAGATTGTGCTGTTGGTTGATACATTCACTTGCTCGTAGCTGATCGCGGAGAAAAAAAAACTTTGAATCTGCGAAAGAGGTCACGAGCTTTGATAGTGGAATCATTCTGTCTTGTAACGTATAAGTTCTTGCACAGGGATGTTCCTTTCACTGGAACAAGTTGAAGGAAGTCAACTACCTGCAAAATAGAGGTTAGTTCATTTAACATTGGATGTGTGCATAGTAAATCGCTTACCAGCAAAATTGACATGCCGCCGAAGATTTTGGAGGGGTCATAAATTTCTAGTAGTCTTTCGTCGATTTGAGCAAATAGTTCGGTAGTGACCATTGATACTTCATCAATGACCACTAAACCTACGTTCGCATCGCATTGAAGCTTGCGTTTTTGCCGTTTTGTCGAATTCATCGTCGGCTCTCCTCTGCTGCTAAACTTAAAGGCTGCGTGAATTGTTTGTCCTCCGGGTAGCAAAGTAGCACCTGCGCCAGTTGGACAGGTATTAATTACCTTCATACCGCGTAGCTCTAATTCAGCTTGAATTCGTTTAATGACAAACGATTTTCCGGTTCCACCGCTTCCATGCAGCATTGTTAGTGATTGCTTGCGAATGCCGTGAGTAAGCGTTGATACCTCGGTGATCACGTGCTGAATTACCTCGTGTTGGGCATGAGCTACCGTTGTCGGTGCAATAACTGGTGGGATCGTGTACGCTTTTGACAACGGATCTATTAGTTCCACTTGTCCAGGCCGTTGTTGATTATCATCATGTTGACTGGATAATTTTGCAATACTTTTCAAAGACTTTGCAATACCACTCAGACTCAACGTTTCTGGTTCATTTTCAGGAATCAAGTCGAGCTCTGCCATTGGTTTGTTTCCACAGTACACAATAACCACAGAACGTGATGCATACGCTCGATTTTGCTCCAGCGCTGCATGGACTAATTCTTCAGGTATAATTTTCCAAAAGCGATCACGTAAGGAACGAATTGTTTTGTGTACATCAGGTCTGTGCTGGGTAGTATGACGAAGAAGCTCAAATATATATTCAGTATCAGATAAAATTCCAGTAGCTTCCGGATGTTGTGGCTCGAAAGTTTCATCTGTAGCAGCAGTAGTGTTAGAATTGGGTTCTACATCAAGATTATTCCAGTGTGCCGCATTTCGTGATCTCCATTGAGAATAAGCTTCGCCTGCTTTATCGTTCCGATAACTATGTTTCAGCAAGTTAGCGATTGATCGGTAGCGTTGACGATTAATGAGAGAAGCATCATGACTGTCCCAAGCTTCACACAGGCGATAAAGTCCATGTTCGTTTAATTCGAAAGGTGGCTTGCAGGTTGATAATCCCCATGGCACGTATGTGCATATTATAGCGCTATTTATTTCGTCACAAACAGCACAAAGATTTTAGACACGATTAATGTATCAACACTACAGAAGATTTGGTACTTACCTGGCTAAGAAATCCATCTTGGCTTTCGACTTCAATGTAACACTATAAGTTGGCAGCGGCGAACCTCCTAGCATTGGCGCTCTCAATTTTGTTCGGATGCAGCTTTCGTAATGCGGATAAAGAGGGTGTTCTTCTGCGAATGGAAATGGGTTTCAATGCGGTCTCCCACGTGCCGTAGTGGCTCGTTTTCTTGATTTGCAGCACACTATATCCACAATTGATTCAAATTCTATCGGCGCGAATGCCTCGAAGTGTGTTCCCCGGTGAGCGTAAGATTCTACTTGCGTTAACAAAATTATCTGATCGTCAATTTTAAACATTTGAGCACCTCCATTCCCAGTATTTTGCAAATTACCGCTTTCTCACATTTCCGATGATACACGGTTTTCATTGGCTTCGTCACGTTGGAAATCCTCGACAATGTATTCCAGCTCATTATCAATGCTTTGTTCACCAGTCCCTAAACTTCCTTGGAGTGAGCTTTGGTTAAATTGCTCCAATATAAAGCGAACGTAATCGCGCGGAAAAACGAACCAGAAAACGTCAGATTGACACGTATGATGAATTTCCCAAAAACGCATATACCATGAGAGAGTGGGGCCATTCATTTCCACCAGAAAATGCATTTACAGTTCGTGTTGCAAGATATTGAGCTTGTCGTAACGGCGTATGACTGTCTACTGCAATACTGGGCCGTTTCTCTGCGTCTTGAATAGCTTTTAGCACTGCCGACATTGCTGATTTCAGTCCTCCGGATTCTTTAACCATGTACTTCTGTTGATAATACTCGACAAATTCACCTGCATAATCTGTGGCCAATACAGAAGAATTTGTGTGACTACCTGTCAGTATTGCTAGCGTCAAATTCGTAACGACAACAGAAGCGTCGATTTCTGGACGATGTTGCTCCCACGTAATTGGATAGCTCAGGTGTGGTCAAAGAAGTTCACCTTTTCCAATGTCATATCCAGAGTCAATTAAGTCACAAGTCGGCTTCTCAATTCGGTGGCTAGTAATTGTATCTTTGATTCCCTTAGTCAAATCACCACGTGACTTCACTATCAGCTGAATGGGTGATGTATCGTTATCCCAAATACCTGAGGGCCCGTTCAGTCGGCACATATATCTACCTCGTAAGCCCTTGACACAGGTAGATGAATGCCGATGAATATTAGTTGCTGCTATGCACTTTTGTGCTGTCTCGTAAAACGACTGAGGGCTAGTTTCAGCAGACGGAATCGATATTTGACAGGGTCGCTGAAGCGCTGTCGCCTACATATTTTCGGGGTTGTTTTGATGGCATCGATCCAGGTAGTCATGAACTTGTGGTGACAAATGCGTTTGTGATACCGCATCTAACCATCGTTTCGCTTTTTCACATGATATTAATGATGGAATGATTCGCGTTAGCACTGATGGAGACCATGTAGAGCCATAAATCGTAATGTGGGCATGTAATCGACCATCCCGTTGAGGCTCAACAGCTGCACCAAATGCGGCTACTTTGCCGTATGCACCTGCTTTTAAATGGCTGTAATCGTGGCTTAGCCGTGTCATTTGAGAGTTTTCATACTGTAATATGTCCTGTTGCGTTGCCGTGAAGCGCTCCGTAAATGCTATGGCAGCTAGTGCAGGGTACATCGCAGATAAAGTCAGTCGTTTGCGTGAATCCTGCTGAAGATCTGAAGGTAAATCACACCATTCACAGCTTCCGCGTGTGTAAATGTTGTCGAGTCGATTCCATACTTGATCTTTGCGCAATTGAGCAATACTGAGCAGTCTCAGATCATCTTGTTCTGGTGGTACTAGTGTAACCCAATGATGCGCAAGCCCGTAACGATGGCTTAGTGCTGATAGCTTCGGCCTTGCAGCAGCTAGTTCAAATGGAGAAAATGGTACTTTTTCTCCAACAATAGACAACATTCGTAGCAATTGCGAATTCAGTTGCTTGGGTGGTGTTGGATCTTTGCGAGCACTTTCAAGTCGTTTGCTAAAGTCCGGATTGTAAGCGAGTCTCCCGAGCTTACGAAGTACAGCAGAATGCGTTGTTGCAACCCGAGCTGCCTTTTGGACTGCTGCATGTCGTTGCCTTTGGTTAAATAACGTAGCCACGAACATCACATCTTGTTCAAACCGCCCATCATAGTATCGAAAAAAGTGATCCGCAAGAACTTTTGGAACGGTTCCCTTTGGTAGCATATCTCCTCCACGCATAAACAAAGTAGGAAAAGCTCCAGCAAGTAAATATCCATTCGAGTCCCACTCAACGATCGGTGTTGTTTCACGAGTGATCGCGAACACATTTCCATCGGGATTAACGCAATTACGAGTACCAACATCACCGTCCTCTTCGCTTCGCTGCAAGCACTTACCACCAGGCAAACTCTCCAACATGGCTTCAGCTACTTCATTATGACGAGCACACCCTGTGATGCTATTTTCACTCAACAATGCTGCTTTATCGAGTAAAATATTACTTGAATCGGCCTCTCCACCACCGCTGTCTCCTGTTGGTCCGAAACACACGGCATCAACAAGTCGCTCAGAAGTTTCAGAAGCCACAATAACAACATGTTGCTGTATTGAGTGCTTTAGGTCGCGTACTGCAGCACGCTGATGGCAGGAATCATCGACCACAATTTCTTCACGACGCCAGTAGCTGTGTGTTCGAGATAAAATTGCTAGCCAGCGATATATATCATCTTCAGGTAAATCAAAAAAACTGCGAAAACGTTTGTTTCTGGATCCGCCACTTTTCTTTAGGGTCAATAAAGTAACGTGGGGCATGCTATCAGAGTCGGTGCGAGGAAGTGATTTGGTACATTGAACGGGACCATCAGAAGCAAAGCAAATAAAATGTCCAGTCATATGCTTACCGGAGAGTGATATTTCCATTCCAAATCGACGCACGGGACAGATGCTGTTCGAGGAAATGTCATTAAGCACGGGAAGGTCGCCGCGACGCCTGTAGTCATGTCCACTCGCAATACTGTAAGGAACTTGCCGCGGATTTAATGAGCATGGGCCACATAGAACAACTCGATCGCCATCCACAACAAGATCCGGACTAATATAGAGAAATTATTCGCCTTGCTGGTAGACTTGGCAGTGGAGGCGCACGGTCGCATCGTCTAAACCTCCATATCGTTCTTCCCGCTCTTGAAAGGTAGCATGAAATAGCTCGGCCAACTCGTCAATTGTGGTGTGCACAACTTTGTTATTCTTACCCATGATCATCTCACAGCCCGATGCACAGGCAAAAATATCTTCCGTCCTTGTACTGTGAGCCTCGATAGATTTTTGGCACGTATCGGCTTCATTTTGACCTGGTGGTTCGTCCAATAGTCGAAGAAGACGTTGCACACATGCTGTTTCGTTACCATACGCATCCGAAGATACCGTTTCGTCGTTAAATACAAAGGCATCAGGATGTTGGGAGCAACAATGAAAATAAGCCAAACCCAAGCGTGGGTCAAAGCAATATCCTTGGCCATTTTGCATCGCCGTTAACTCTTCTGGTGTTAGCTGTCTTGCACTCAGCACACGGTTTGCAATGTCTACGAGATTATCTCTGACTTTCATCGCGAGGCATGTGCTCTCCATGCTTACGCTTTCGAGAAGGAGAAGCGGGGAGAAAAACACGCTGTGCTGAAGGCATAGAATTCTCCGTATCGCCAGCCGCGCCCCGAGGTGCAGGAGTTGTAACCAATCTGTCGTGAGTGGCATTAACAGTCGTAACTGGAGCACTATTCCTGCGCAGATATATTCTACGTTGCGCTCGCGTTTTAAGCTCTTCAATGTCGTCGCCACGCTTCATATTATCCAAAATGAAGATTGAAGGTAGTTGTTGAAGCCGTTAGTGAAATATTAATAGCGTTATAACTATATTGTTGAAGCCCGCAGTTAAAAATGTAATAGCGGTTCAATAATTTGGAAATGGTTGTTGTAGCCGTTAGTGAAATAGTAATAGCTGTTAGACAGGCAGTATTTTGCCTCATACAATACGGAAGTGGTACCAACTTGAAATCTTTAGGATATCCTTTCGTAAGCGCATAAAAAAATTGCATTTTCGCATAACTAACAGTGCTGCGTCCCAGAGAAAAAAAAGAAAAAAGGATCTCATTCTCCATTCGTATCCCCACACACCTTCATTCTTCAATTTGCGGACCAGCATGAAAGTGAAAAAAAATTGTCGAGAGTATGTCGGTGCCGATAAGAGATCTTTCTCCTTCGCTTGGGGTGGAGTGGTCGATTATCGCTCGAGTCGTGAGCTTGTCACCATTGCGCAGCTGGAGTAACACGAAAGGGAGTGGCAAGGTGTTGGCCGCTGAGTTAGCTGATAGTGATGATACCCACAATCGCGCATGCGCATTTAACCAGCTTGCCGAATCTGCTACGAGAACTCTAAAACTGGATAACGTCTATCGCGTTCGCGATGCTGTCCTCCGGCGTGCAAAACGTGAGTTTACATCTGTCCACACCCATTCGAAATAATATTGTCCGACGACACGAAAATCGAAGAGATTGCCGACGACGGTACTGTTGGTCACCCCAAGTATCATTTCACTGGGATTCGTGAGCTGGCCACGGTTGCTGAGAGTTCTATTGTGGGTGTGGTAGGTGTATCGGTCAAAGGCGAAGAGGTTGATTACGTGGTAAGAAAAAGTGGTCACTTGATCAAGAAGCGTGAGGTTACCTTTGTGGATACATCGAACGTGTCTGTGCTGTTGACGCTATGGAACGAATTTGCAGATGTTGATGGTGATTCCATACTAGGATAAAAATTGCAATTTGTCGATGCCGCGTGTCTACGTATCATGAGCGCTCTATCTTAACAGGACCGGGTAGCATGATTGTTGTGGAGCCCGACATTCCAAAACGTGACGAACTACACAACTGTACGGCGAAACGCACGCTGCTACAGCAGTTCCAATTGAATTTGTTGCTTGCAAGTTCTTATCGGTTTCCGAGGCGTTACAATGCACGAGTAATTCGCATGTAAACATTATTGGCATCATTGAGGGAGTTGGGCCTGTGGTTGAAATGCAAGCAAATGATGGAAGACAAGTGCGCAAACGAGAAATTACTGTTAAGAATGGCACTGACTCAATCACTTGCACTCTCTGGCAAGATGCAACAGATCGTGTGACGGATTCAGACATGAATCACGTCATCGCCGCTCACAATGGCAGTGTCGTGGACTTTAACGGCCGTGGTATCGGTACCCGTACAGGTTCCTTTGTAGCGGTTGACCCGGATATTCCGGAGCTGGCTAGTGTGTCTGGATGCCGTCAAGAGCCAACAGCAGAGGCCGAAGAGGGCGAAAAGAGTGTCAATGCTGCCACAAAGGCAAGGGGTAAGCGCGTGAGTGCGAAACGCAAGCTAAACGAAAACGCGGATGGCCCTACAATGAAACGCCAAGTTAAGTACTGACTGAGTTGGACTGACGAGAGAGGGAGCTGCCCTGGATGATAACGCCCAGAATGATGAGTAACTGCACACACAGAGCATTTGGTGACAAAATCTGCTGGAGGATACACGCACAAGAACCTGCTTAGGTCGCGCGTTCCTGTCTATTTCACGTAATGTTCTGGATGATTTAATGTTCTAAGGGGGATATGCAATACGGTAGGAGACAAAGATGGTTTTTCGAGCATGCACACCCAAAAAATAGCAATAATACTATAATTTAGTATTTTTTAAAAAGATTCGATATAACATAGTTTATCTTGGTATTATAAATTGTTTCTATTACAGACTATCGGCATATGAACTATCCTTATTTAGCACAAGAAACTTTAAAAATGCATAATACAAATGAACCAACTACGATACGATATTTTATGGATTTTACTGCATAGGAGCTAATTTATGTTGTTGCGTAAAGGTTGCTAGAGGATCAAGATACTACATAGTTTATCTTGGTGTTATAATTGTTTTTATTACAAACTATCGGCATGTGAACTATCATTATTTTAGCACAAAACCTTTAAGAAGGTATAATACAAATGAAACAATTACGATACGATATTTTATGGATTTTACTGCATAGGAGCTAATTTATGTTGTTGCGTTAAGGTTGTTAGAGGATCAAGCGGCATTTGCCCGGCCGAATTAATGTTGGTTAGGCCCTCCACCCAGCTTTGCTGGTCTCCCAGGACAATACATTAAATACTATTGTGTACACCCCCATGCAACTACTTTGAGCTCTCGCCCACAGAAACTCAGCCCATACAAATTTCTAGTCAGCCAAAATGACACATGGTGTTGCGATGGTGGCAGTAAATTGTGATCACCTTAGCAAATCTCTTTTTTTAGGTGAGCCTTCCTCAAGTGCACTGGTGGCCGCATAATTGTGTCCAGGAGTGTAGTTTCTCAGACTTGTTGTATGGTAATACATGTACGTAGCATACATTTAGGAATGTCGTTACCGCAACCATAAGTTTCCCCATTTACAATCTGACGACGAAATATATAGCAACCTTGTCACTAAAGCAACAATTCCAGCAACCTGGCCAAACCAGAAGCAACCTTAGCAAAACGGAATTTATTGTAATTACATGTCGTCAGTTACATGTGGACCACATAATGACAACTATCCGTTAAATTTAGATATATGAGCTAGGTTCGCATGAGCTCCATTTCTTTCTGACATCTAGCGCAGAATTGCTATGAAGGAGGCAGCACTGGCGCGGCAGTTGGTAAGCGCACGTCTTGAGGAGCTTGCGGCATTGAAGGAGATGGAGCAAATCAGCACGGGTCTGGAGATGATCATGAAGGCTCAACTAGAGGTCCAAGTCCTTATCGAAAAGAGGGAGGAGCACCGGTACGAATTATTGGAGACTGTTAAAGATGAAAACGTAACCACTCCGTACATTTAGCGGAGTGGTTCGTGCAACCTTAACTTAAAGTTGTTTTAGCCAATCTGAGACAAATATGGTTGCTGTATTTCAGTTTCAAAAATTTCAAGGAAACTTATTTCTCTAAATTACCGTATTCGCTTAGATACGAATTTGAAGTGATCACGTTAAGTACGACAGCGGAGGACCTCATATTTCCAGAACTGCACGACGCCAGAAGCATCCAGACCTCGGGCGGCGCGATCGGTGAGCCCTGCACAGCAGGACCGCACACGGAAGCGCGAGGAGAGTTCCATCCGCAGGCCTCCAAGAAGACTCGCTTATGAGTGAGGCAGAGGGTGCGCCGCCACATGGTTAGGATGAACTGATCTGCTGCAGATACTGTTTTAGAATTTTCTAACCTTTCTTGTACAAACATTTTAGGGCGGGCCCTGCGAAAGGGAAATCAGACAGAGCTGAACTACATGTATGCCGCTCTTGGCATGGAAAAGGACGACAGCAGCGATGCCAACTTTCTGCCAGACGACAGCGAAGAGACTGAAGACGTCGACCAGTCTTCGGATGACTTGGATGATCCTGCCCCACAGAGTACGATGGAGACGTCATTTTATGTGAAACGTTAATGGTTCTAACAGCGTATATGTTGTGTGTTAGGTCGCAAGGGGAAATCGCAGATAAAGAGGGCCAGAAAGATGCAGCAAAAGCCGTCCAGTACGTTGGATATTGTTGCTTTAACATTATGGTTGCCATTAATTGAGGCACTCACCACATCTTCACCACATCTGTTAATGTTGTTTTTAGCAATCGGGAAGGGGAATGTGTTTTGCGGCGCAAAACGCCTGCACTCACCGCACGTCTCCACCGAGGAGCGAAGCTTTTCTCCTCACTATTCGCCTCCCCCCTTTAAGAAAGAGAAAACTGTGTCAGACGCACCCCTTGCAAACATTCCGAGGGACAAGACGGCAAAAGACTGTAAGAAGGACATTGCTATACCGGAGGCGACGCGCCCGGAGTATGTTCCTCGAAAACGGTCAAGCAAACACATTGACGAGTTGAAGTACATGCAATTGGACCGTGAGGAGATCATCAACGTTGTTCCGCCGTTTCCTTCTCTCCCTATCCACAGCTGGGAAGAGTTTGACAAGGTGCTTGAAACCTACAAGGACCAAAACAATCTCAAGTTCCGGGTTCGAAGCTCGCAAACTACAGTGTGTTACAACAGGTAGTTTTTGCTTTTGCTTTTTACGTGCTAAAACCTAATTCGTGAATGTGTTGCTTTATTGTGTAGTACAAACGACGATCAGATACCCACCGACTTTCAGTGGGCCAGCAGAATCTTTCGCTGTACACACGGGGTTTCACAGAGCTCTCGCTCTAAAGGACACCGCAACCGCAAGATTCGCTATTGCGGGTGCAACGCTCGGTTTACAGCCGTTGTGATCCGGACATCTACGGAGGGTTTTACTATCAAGATTCGCAACGAGGTTTGCTATCGGATATTATGGGTGTTATTATAGTTACCAACCGCTATCTGCTTTGTCCAGAATCACACCCATTCCCACCCTACCACTGCGTCTGAAGCTTCGTCATATCTGACGACTAAGACCTTACCATTGGACGAGCAGGATCGTGAGGACGTGAAAACCTTGGCGGATGCACGTGTTTCTTCGAAGCACATCTCCAGCTTTTTGAATGAGCGGATTGGTATGTAAGCCAGATTTAATTTTTTTATTTTAATTAACACGTCTGCTACTATGTTCTTCGTATGACTGTATATGTAAATAATAGGCTGCCAGATTACTCCACAGCAGTCCCGCAACCTCATTCGCAATATCATGGGGAGGGATTCTGCTGAAATCCGATTGAAGGACATGCTGCGCGCGCTGCGCCAATTGGATGGCAGTGATGTTCTCGTGATGCAAGACCAAATTGGCATTACAACCGGGATCGTTTTGCAGACAAAAGTGCAGAAGCTAATGTTCGAGCGATGGGGTGAGACGTTAGCGATGGATTTTACCCACGGAACGAATAATCTGGGCTATCATCTGGGTGCGTACAGCTATGGTTGCTGTAACTTTATTCTGATGTATAACAACCTTATCTACTTAAAGTTGCTGTATGATTAACTCAACTTCGTTTTGGTTTTGACCTTTAGGAAGTTTGGTTGTCACCACAGCTACGGGTCGAGGGTTTCCGGGTTTTGATTTTATTTGTCTCAACGAGCAAGCACTGACAATGTCCAGAATTTTGGACTACTTCAAGGAGAAGAACTCGGGCTGGAAGCACATTCAATCGGTGGTGATTGACAAAGATTTTGTTGAGTGGGGCGTATTAAAGGATGCCTTTCCGAGAGCCAAGGTTCTATTATGTCAGTTCCATGCGATTAGTTACTGGAAGAAGGTAATGAAGCGTCCGTTGTATCGCCTACGAGTTTCGCAATGTGAGGAACTGCTGGTCCAAATGATGAAACTACTTTACAGGTGAGTAAGGTTGCTTTTCACCGTGTATGTGGAGGCTAATTTGTGATTGCCTTTGATTTATGTTAGTACCTCTAGTACCAGATACAACTTCTACTACGATGCAATGCGGCAGTATTGTAAGGACCAGAAGCGCGAAGCCTTTTTGCGTACTTCGATAAAAACTGGAACTCGTGCCGTGACATGTGGGCCAATTTTACTAGAGGGAAGGCTTTTACTGCTGGCAATACCACAACGAATAGGATGGAGTCAAACTGGAATCAAGTCAAGATGCTGCTTGGTCACAAAACGAGAATTGACAAGACTATTGCTGGGTTGCTTCAGCATCAAATGACAATTACGCAGAAAATTGTTTTCACTATTGGACATCAGCACTCAACTTCACGTGCTCCCAAGACGGTGCCAAAGTTTTTGCGAGCTGTGGCTAATAGACTGTCTGCGGGTATATTTTCGACGGTCAAGAAGGAGTGGGAGCGCTTCGTCAACCTTATGACAGGCGCTTCGTGCAAACGAGTTGCTGGAAGTGTTTCGTTTTGGAAGGTCATCTGTGGGAATGAAACATTTGCGTGCAACGATGGAGAATGGACATGTACCTGCTTATTCTTCAAGAGTCATCATCTACCTTGCCGACACATGATGCATTTGGCAGAATCTGGACTTCGGCTCAATATGTTACCTGTTACTTCGATTGACAAACGATGGAGTTTGTCGGTGGCCTTAGAAGCAAAAGAAGACCTTGCTGCGGCGGCCGACTTACTGAAACCTATTGTGCAAATGTCCAAGTTAAGGTCGCCGAAAGTAAAGTTGCCGGAGGATGACAAGGTTGCGGAACAAAGTGATGATCACGGATCCTGTATGACAGCTTCTAAGATACCCAAAGAGATTGCCTACGTTCGCCTTCACAGGAAGGAGCGTGCCAACCAGGTGGTTTTGTCGTCATCGGAAAAGTATTCATACGCAAAAGCAGTGTTAGAGCCTCTGCTGGAACATTTATCGTGTCTATCAAGCGCTGATTTCTATCAAGAACTCTCTGCCTGGAAGGACACGGTGGAGATTGGTCTCAACCGCGAAGTCAATGGTAATCGCGATGACGGTAGTAGTAACGAAGACGATGACGATCAAGACGATTTCTCCTCGCTTGACCCACTTGAGGCAATGGAAACAGCGAAACTTATGGACGAGCTAGAATTCGCTTCGCCCTCTACAGAAGCCTGCACGGATAGTGGAGGTGCATCGGAGTATGAAGCATCTGAGTCTGAAGGGGACAGTGCAAGCCCAGAACGCGTCAATGATACTTCTAATATGTCGCCGCCAGATCCAGAAGTACCAACAATTGCAAGCCGTGCTGTTGATATCATAAGCCTTCCTCGGCCGAAACGTCGCGGTAATTCCAGGGTGACGACGAAGCAGCTCCGCCAAACTACGTTGACATCCGGTCAACCCCGTCTAGCTATTCACAAATACCCAGCTGGGCTTACTGTGACTCTTGATCGCTTTGTACGTTGGGCAAGGAACACGGAAAACTTGAAATTCGTCATGGATACACTTGCCAAGTATCCAGTTCAGCTTGAAGATCCCTATTTGAGAGCCCGTAGCATCGAGTGTCGGTGGGAAGCAATGCGGCACACGGACTACATGCACGCATTTGCAGTTCCAATTGATATCAGTCGATCACTCCAAGCCGCCGTCACGACAGCATGGAAAGAACAGGACTCGCCGGGTCCACTCGAAGATAGCGCGAAGAATCAAGGGATCGTCCTTGATATTGTCGCCACTATTGATCCGAAACTCTGGAAGTTTAGCAGGTAAGGTTGTTTTATCAAATAGGTTGCCATATTATGATTGCTACAACCGGGTTGCACTAACGGAATGGTTGCTCTACATCTACAACATCTCGCAGCAAGTTTGTAGGAGCTTTGACTGGATTCCACGATGTCAAATTAAAGGGACGAACGTGGATTGAAGACCGGAAATGGCTAGAGCAAAACTGGCGAATCATCCCATCAAATGTGAGCCTCTTAGCAGAATAGACAAAGATTCAAGGCTTTCAAGAAGTTTCTATCTCCAATCGCCATCAAGACTTGGCCAACGAAGTGATTGGAAAGCTTGCATCAAGTCGCTTACTAACGGAATTTCGGACGCTGCACGGAAATGGATCGATCACTTTCGAAAACATTCTCGGTGGTCTATGTCGGGGATGGCTTAATGACAGTCACATAGACTTCTGTTTACGAACAATTGGAGGGGTTGTTGGTGGCTGCTACGTGATCTCGTCACTGATGTGGGATATCGGGTGGCCTTCTACACCAAAAGTATCTATCGGAGAACTTAACTTTGTCCTCCACGCAGTACACCTGGACGGCAATCATTGGGGAGTCATTATCACGCGTTTTCCCACGACGGCAACTAGTGTACGACTATTTGTACACATGTACGAGCCTTTGATTGATGCTTCTTATCACAAGGACATGATGACGATCTGGGAGGGTGTTACTGAACAAGTGAATCACCCAAAAAGCAAAGCAAAAGAGGGCCTACGCGGGTTCCTCGAGCGGTGGCACGCGTCCTCGATGCCGGATGTGGAATTGGAGATCCAGGACGTTGAGTGGGTGTTTTCACCGCAACAACCAGATGGATCTAGTTGCGGCGTATTAGTTATAGCACAATGCTACAATTATCTGACTGGAAACACCACACAGCAAAGCTACGACGTCACCAAGCACGACATCAAAGTGATGCGCCTACGAATTCTTTGGGCCATTATGCATCTGTCCAAGGAACAACCTATCTCCGAATCCGACGCTGCCACAACAAGCAAGACTCTACAGAAGCTACAAAAAGAACTCGAGTAAGTGTTTTAGCCTCAATTAAGTCTTTAATACAGACCGTGTTCACTGCATTATGCATTCAGCTTGTGAATAGCCATCTCCAATAAAACTCCAAACGAAAGATCGTCATCTTGAGCTGCCCCCTCCTCGAAGAAATCCGCCTTCAGCTGGTAAAGGCAAGCTTCCTCCTCATCAATACGACCCTGAAACTCCATCTGAGCTGCCATGATTTCCTCCATACTGCGTTGTATGTTAACGAGCACCGTCCTCATCTTCTCCAGCTCACTAAGCCTTGCACGAACCAACTCAAGTGGTAAAGCCTTCTGATCCATAGCGATGATCGAGATCTTCCAGCAAATCGAGAAGTCCCAAAGTGTGCGAATACTTGTGTCCCACATAATGTACATGGGGCTCACATCAGTCTAGAACCTCTAAATTTAGACAAACCTATCGACGAAGGCCACATGGTCTTGGGTAAATTAAAATATAATACCGAGTGCATGCCCCGTTGTGGTTGCGTTTCGCTCTAAAGTTGCCAAAATTCGTGTCGTGGTGTTGTATTTATGGTTGCGGTAACGCCATTCTACATTTAGAGTGAAGATTGTACATAGCGCCTGCATCCGTAAAGCAGCTTCTTGCATCGTTCGTTGCGGACGGAGATTATCCGATTAGCGAAAACCGTACATGAAGGATACAGTCATGCACCTCGTATTCGGCGGGGTGGACCATATAGAGTTTACGAGCTGCGAATATTTATAGAGGAACAGATGGAATCCAAATGTACTACTTTGTATTACCTTAATTAAGTACAACTCTCAAATCCATCTTCGACACACTCTCTGTTTTACAAAGGCGAGAAGTATACCCCCGTCAATATTTATACAGCGATGAAGTGGTGCTCAGAAGGTTGACAAGACGTATCGACAATGACCATACGAAACTGATGGAATCACACTGGTATTCAGTGTTCATGATGGCTCTGTGGCTGCCTTCCTGCACAATGTTTGCTTATTGGCGAGATTCAACGTAGAAAAGGCGGACGGGCGACGTGCCATGGCGTTTTGCGACAAAATTTATAATGAGCTGTTGTATGGTGAAGTGATTGAGCTGATACATCGTGGCGGAAGTGCGGCGTTTCATCCCTCCTCGAAAAGGGGAATACCATTGAGGTTATTTGGTCCAAAGGAGATGGGCAACTCATTTGCGCAATGCATGTGGCGCAATCATTAGATTGTGCAGGTTATTAAGCCATACCGGGGCCGAAAACGAGGTGCACGATTGTTCCACAGCGAACGATTCAAGAAACATTTTAGCGGAGCAGGTGTTAGCAATAGCAACTCCGATAGCAACTCGAGTGGAGATAGCCTTACACATTATGCCAAAAACCAACAATCAAACTGAAAGGCATCGCGTTTTAATAAATTTCTCAAGCTTTTGCAGTTCATGTAAATAATTTCTCAGCTAGTGAAAGGAAAGCATGAAGTGTTACCGTGGCTTTGACAGCTCACTTTTGATTTTGCTCCTCAGTTTTTAAGAGCAGCAACACTCATGGTGGCGAAAGCTTAGCCAAATTCAGGCCAGCCAATCTGCGCCTCCATCGAGTATGACAATGGCAAGACGCTAATGGCACAAGGGTCACAGGCGCTCCACGACCACGTCGCCTGTCGCATGGAGAAGGCATTAGGCAGAGCATTACCGCAGATGGAGGTCCGCTTCAAAAATGTCTCTCTCTCTGCCGATATCGTCGTCAAGGACGAGAGCGACATCAAGGTCGAGCTACCCACGCTCACCAACGAGCTCATGAAGAGCGTCCGAGGTATATGCGCCAAGAAGCACACCGTCAAGAAGCAGATCCTCAAGAACGTCAGTGGAGTCTTCAAGCCAGGCACCCTCAACCTCGTGCTGGGTCAGCCTGGCTCTGGTAAATCCTCGCTCATGAAGCTACTAAGCGGTAGGTTTCCCGCCAACAAGAACGTCACAATTGAGGGTGAAGTCACGTACAACGGTACACCGTCCAACGAACTTCTCCGACGTCTGCCACAGTTCGTCTTCTACGTCACGCAGCGAGACGAGCACTATCCGTCATTGTCAGTTAAGGAGACGCTCGAGTTCGCACACATCTGTTGTGGTGGAGTCTTCTCAGAGCAAGACGCTCAGCATTTTGTTATGGGTACACCCGAGGAGAACAAGGCTGCACTCGACGCTGCCAGAGCCATGTGCAAGTACTACCCGGACATCATCATCCAGCAGCTCGGACTCGACAACTGTCAGAACACCATCGTCGGAGACGCCATGACCCGCGGTGTGTCTGGAGGAGAGCGCAAGCGAGTGACCACTGGCGAGATGGCGTTCGGCAACAAGTTCGTTATGATGATGGACGAGATCAGCACGGGTCTCGATAGTGCTGCCACCTTCGACATCGTCGCCGCGCAGCGCAGTCTCGCCAAGAAGTTCCGTAAGACAGTCGTGATCTCCTTGTTGCAGCCGTCGCCTGAGGTGTTCGAGCTGTTCGACAATGTGGTGATTCTGAACGAGGGCTACGTCATGTACCATGGCCCACGTGCTGAGGCTTTGGGTTACTTCGAGAGTCTGGGGTTCAAGTGTCCTCCGCACCGTGACGTCGCTGACTTCCTCTTGGATTTGGGCACCGACAAGCAGACGCAGTACGAGGTGAACTCGCTTCCGTCCTGTAGCATCCCCCGCTTGGGCAGTCAGTATGCCGACGCCTTCCGTCGCTCAGCCATGCACAAGCAAATGGAAGAAGATCTCCACAGTCCGGTCCAGAGGAGTCTGATCGAAGACAAGACCACGCACTTCGATCCGACCCCGGAATTCCACCAGAACTTCTGGAGCAGCACCATCGCTGTAGTGCAGCGTCAGATCACTCTCACCATGCGCGACAGAGCGTTCCTAGTGGGTCGCTCCGCCATGATCGTCTTGATGGGCTTGTTGTACTCGAGCGTCTACTACCAGATCGACGAGACCAACGCGCAGCTGATGATAGGCATTATCGTCAACGCTGTCATGTTCGTATCGCTTGGACAACAGGCGCAGCTTCCCATCTTCATGGCGGCTCGCGAGGTGTTCTACAAACAGCGTCGAGCCAATTTCTTCCGTACCGCGTCCTTTGTGCTCTCCAACTCGGTGAGTCAGATCCCGTTGGGTCTAGCCGAGAGCTTGTGCTTCGGCTCCATCGTCTACTGGATGTGTGGGTATGTGCCAACCGTTGACGCCTTCCTGTTCTTCGAGCTGATGATGTTCATGACGAACTTAGCGATGACCGCGTGCTTTTTCTTCCTCTCCTGCGCCTCCCCAGACCTGAATGTGGCCTACCCCGTGTCGGTGGTTTCCATCCTCTTGTTCGTCGTGTTCGCCGGCTTTGTCATCACCAAGGACCAAATCCCAGACTACCTCATTTGGATCTACTGGATCAACCCCATGGCCTGGGGAGTTCGAGCTCTAGCCGTGAATCAGTACACCGACGAGAGGTTTGACACTTGTGTGTACAACAACGTCGACTACTGCGCCAACTACAACATGACTATGGGGGTGTATGCCTTGACAACGTTCGAAGTGCCGACTGAGAAGTTCTGGTTGTGGTACGGCGTGGGCTTCATGGCGGTAGCCTATGTTTTGTTCATGTTCCCGTCGTATATTTCACTGGAGTATTACCGTTTCGAGTGTCCCGAGAATGTCACGCTCGACCCGGAGAACACGAGCAGTGCTTCCGAGGGCTACAGTTTAGCGCGTACGCCTCGTGGATCACCCGCAGAGGACGCGACCATGGTGTCGGTACTACCTCCGCGAGAGAAACACTTCGTGCCGGTCACTGTCGCATTTAAAGATCTCCGGTACACCGTGCCCGACCCGGCCAACCCAAAGGAAACCATCGACCTACTGAAGGGTATCAGCGGATACGCCCTACCCGGCACCATCACGGCGCTCATGGGATTCTCGGGTGCCGGCAAGACGACACTGATGGACGTCATCGCCGGACGCAAGACGGGAGGCAAGATCACCGGCCAGATTCTACTAAACGGCCACCCCGCCACCGACCTCGCTATCCGTCGATCCACGCTACTGCGAGCAGATGGCCATCCACTCCGAGTCGTCTACTATCCGCGAGGCGCTCACGTTCAGTGCATTCTTACGCCAGGGAGCCGACGTCCCCAACAGCTTCAAGTATGACTCTGTGGACGAGTGTTTGGACTTGCTGGACCTGCATCCGATCGCCGACCAGATCGTCCGTGGCAGCTCCGTGGAACAGCTGAAGCGATTGACTATTGGCGTGGAGCTAGCAGCTCAACCGAGCGTGCTGTTCCTGGACGAGCCGACGAGTGGCCTGGATGCACGCTCTGCCAAGTTCATCATGGATGGCGTACGCAAGGTGGCGAACACGGGGCGTACCGTGGTGTGTACAATCCACCAGCCGTCGACCGAGGTGTTTAGCGTGTTCGACAGCCTCTTGTTGCTGAAGCGCGGTGGCGAGCTGGTGTTCGGTGGAGAGCTAGGCAAGAATGCGAGCGAAGTGATCGCGTACTTTAAATCTATCGATAGTGTGGCGAAGCTAGAGGACAGCTACAACCCTGCAACGTGGATGTTGGAGGTGATCGGTGCCGGTGCGGGCAACACGAACGGCGACAAGACCGACTTTGTGGAAATCTTCAAGTCGAGTAAACACTTTGAGCTCCTCCAAGCAAACCTAGACCGTGAAGGCGTATCGCGTCCGTCACCGTTGGTGCCTCTCTTAGAGTACAGTGGTAAACGCGCCGCGTCGGAGTTGACGCAAGCCAAGCTCCTGATTCAGCGCTTCTTCATCATGTACTGGCGCACAGCATCGTACAACTTGACGCGCTTCTTCCTGGCGCTTACACTCGGTCTGATGTTCGGTGTCACTTACGTTAACGCGGAGTACACTTCGTACGCCGGTATCAACTCGGGTATGGGCATGCTGTACTGCACGACTGGGTTCTTCGGCTTCATCACTTTCAGCAGCGTGATGCCAATGACGTCTCAGGATCGGCTAGTGTTCTATCGCGAGCGAGCTGCTCAGACGTACAATGCGCTCTGGTACTTTGTGGGCTCAACGGTGGTGGAGATCCCTCAGCACGATGCTGCTTCTGGCGCCATACTATCCGATGGTTGGGCTCACTGGAGTGGCCAGATTCTTCACCTACTGGTTTCATCTCTCTTTGCACGTGCTGTGGCATGCGTATTTCGGACAGCTGATGTCGTATCTTATGCCGACTGTCGAAGTGGCTACGATCTTTGGCACGCTGATTCAAATGATCTTCTTCCTGTTCATTGGGTTTAACCCTCCCGGGGGTTCAATCCCTCGAGGTTACAAGTGGCTGTTCCACATTACACCGCACAAGTACTTGCTGGCTTTGGTCGCTTCCCTGGTCTTCGGTGACTGCCCGGGTGACGGTGATGGATCGGAAATTGGATGCCAGGGGCACCACCGTCGCTCCCCGAGAATACGGAAGGATTACATCGGGGACGTTTTCGCAATGAAGCACAGTGAGATCTGGGAAAACTTTGGCTTCGTATTGGGATTCATCGTGCTGTATCGCCTGCTCGCGTTGGTTGTCTTACGCTTTGTCAACCACCAAAAGAAATAAAAGTTGACAAAGATCTGTGAATATATTCTATTCAAATACTACTACGTAAGTAGTCTTTACTCCAAAGTATTTGTTAAGGTACTTGTCCAAAATTGTTTTTTTTCTTTTTCGCTACATGAAAAAGTAAAACAAAAAAACAATTTTGGACAAGCGAAAAAATAAAAAAATCTACTAATAAAGTTTTTTTAAAGTTAAATACTCTTAAGAGAGAGAAGTAAAAAAAACATATTTTGAGCTAACGCTAGTACTTTATTTTTTGTCGGCGATTGATATGGCGTCGACTGAGTGCACATACATGTTCGGGCGGGCTTCTCTGCTGCTTTGACGGTCATGTTCACATGTCATCTTGCTACTTTTAAAAGCTTCCACTGGAGGCTCCAGTGAAGCGGATATCAACGCTGTAGCATCACATCCTCTGTGCATCACACCCATCAAGACCCGTTTGTCTACCGGTATGTCGATCCATTCCATACAAACATCCACACAAACACGAAAAACGCCCTAGGATTGGCCACTCGTTTGGTGCTTGGTTGGCCCCTCACTCCTACATTTTGGTCAAGCCACAAACCGATCAACATGTTGCGTCTGAGCCGCTCGCTGCTGTCGGCCGAGCGTCGCGTGGTGCCTCTGCTGCGTCGCGCCTTCTCGTCTCTTCCCGAGAGTGTGTCCCCTCTGACGATGCCGTCGCTGTCGCCCACTATGGAGACGGGCTCGCTGTCCGCGTGGCTTAGAAAAGAGGGCGAGGAAGTGCACGCTGGCGAAGTTTTGTGCCAAGTGGAGACGGACAAGGCCGTCGTGGACTACGAGATGCAGGACGACGCTGTGGTGGCTAAGATCATTTGCCCAGAGGGCTCGGCTGACCTTCCCATTGGTGCGTTGCTCGCCTACACTGTGGAGGACATGGACACGTACAAGCAGCTGCTAGACAGCGGCGCGCTTGCCAATCTCTCGGCCGAAGCTCCTTCCGCCACTGAGCCTGTGGCTGAGTCTAAGCCTGAGCCTACTCCTGCTTCTACTACACCTGCTGCAGAGTCGAGCCACAGTGGCCGCGTGCCGCTCATTAAGTTCTTGGGCAAGCGCTCGCTGCTTCCTGAGTTCAACCACTCGCCTCTTGAGGAGGCTGCGAAGTCCGCAAGCGCTGCTCCAGCCGCGCAGTCTGTGGCCACGTCCACTGTCGCTGCGGACGCTGAGTACGAGGACTTGCCGCTGTCTAACATGCGCAAGATCATCGCAAAACGCCTGGCCGCCTCCAAGCAGGAGGTGCCGCACAGCTACACGAGCATCGACTGCGAGATCGACAGCATTTTGAAGTTCCGCAAGCATTTGAAGACCAAACACGACGTCAAGGTCGGTATGAACGACTTTATCCTCAAGGCTGTGGCGCTAGCGCTGCGTGACGTGCCCGAGGCCATCTGCTTCTTCGATGTTAAGACGCAGAGCGTGCAGCCCAATGCGTCGGTGGACGTGTCGGTGGCTGTAGCTACTCCGACGGGTCTCATCACCCCCATTGTGCCAAAAGTTGACACTCTGGGACTCAGCCGCGTCAACAGCATATTTATGGAGCTCGTGACTCGCGCGCGTCAAAACAAACTCAAGCCCGAGGAGTTCCAGGGCGGCTCCTTCACTGTGTCCAACCTCGGCAGCTTCGGTATCGACCAGTTCCGCGCTGTGATCAACCCGCCTCAGGCCTGCATTCTCGCCGTGGGTGGCGGTCGTAAGGAGGTCCTGCCGCCTCTGGAGATCGTGGAGGGCGTCAACCCGGAGCCGCGGATCGCCACGCTCATGAACGTGACGCTGTCTTCGGACCGTCGTGTGGTGGACGGCGTCATTGCCGGTCAGTTCCTACAGGCGTTTAAGGCTTACATGGAGAACCCGGAGCTTATGGTCCTGTAAGTAGAGCGCTAGATCCCACCAGCTCATGAGTTGCAGACAGGAGCGTGCAGAGTAGTTTACCCCCGGCGTCCTGGGCGATAACAAGGACGTACGACGTTGTCTCCTAGAGTTCTTGTGTGTCCGTTGTTTGCTGTCAGCTTGAAATAGCCATCACGTGACCTTGGTCGTGTGTGTCCTTGAAGTCTGCCGTGTATTCTTGTCTTGCGTTGGGGCAGTTAGTATCAAGGCTAAATCCAGCAAGAGCTCGACGCTCTTTGGTTGTGCACTTCATAGCTAATTCTGCGTTTGGAGGGGCGAGCTTGTCAGCACCCATGGCGAGCATCCAGCGCAACGAGAACCCCGAAGAAGTCTACGAGGTGCTGGAGCGCATTGGAGAAGGGTAAGCCAAGACATTTGACTTCCACAAAAGTAAGAGTACTCACGTGGCGATTCTTTAGGTCCTATGGCAAGGTTTACAAAGCTGTGCACAAGTCGAATGCCGAGGTTGTGGCACTCAAGGTGGTTCCTGTGGAGAGTGAAGACCGCGCTGCGTTCGACGAGCTGACACGTGAGATCCGCATCTTGGAGCGATGCGAGTCTCCTTTTGTAGTGCACTACCGTGGCAGCTTCTCGTACGAGGCGCAGCTCTGGATCGCTATGGAATTCTGCGCTGCTGGCTCGCTCGCTGACCTGCATGTTCTACGTGGACGTCGCGTGCTGAGTGAAGCGGAGATCGCCGCCGTCTGTGCTAACGTCGCGCTGGGACTCGCTCACTTGCACTCTCAGGGCCTCATCCATCGTGATATTAAAGCAGGAAACTTGCTACTTAACGGCGACGGTGTAGCCAAGTTGGCAGACTTTGGTGTGTCCGCACAGCTCACTGCTACAGTTGGTAAGCGTCGTACAGTCATCGGAACGCCCTTTTGGATGGCCCCAGAGGTGATCCAAGAAGCTCAGTACGACTGCAAGGCAGACCTCTGGTCACTGGGTATCACTGCTCTGGAGCTGGCTGAGGGAGAGCCACCACTCGCCCACATGCACCCCATGCGTGCCATCTTTTTGATCCCGAACCGAGCACCACCTGAGCTTCGCGAGCCTAACAACTACTCGGCAGAATTCCGAGACTTCATTGCTGTGTGTTTGAAGAAAGACCCACAGGAACGAGCTTCAGCTGAAGAATTGCTGCGTCATCCTTTCATCGCTCGCAACGTAGAGCGACTACGTGCAAGCTCTAACCGTGCAGCTAGTGGAGGTAGAATGGCCGGCTTGCCTGTTCTCCAAGAGCTGGTAGAACAGAGTTTGGAGCTTGTAGTTGAAGCTCGACTACGAGGCGCAGAGGATGAAGCTGAGTTCCGTGGGGCGGCTACTGGTCGTCCGGATGGCTCGTTGTCGGTTGCCGATCTCAGTACGATGCTACGCAATGGCTCCATGTTTAACGGCACTGGAGGGCTCGGAGGCTTTGGAGGCTCCGACACGGCGGTGGGCTTTACGTCAGTCAGGTTCAATGGCTTTGGTGGGGGAACCACAGTGTTCTCAGGTGCTCCAGTGGACGAAGAAGGATGCGGTACGATGGTATACCGAGGTGACGATAACAAGTCAGCTAACTCTACGATGGAGAGCACCAGCTCGGAAACCCGTGAACGCGATATCACATCTAGCGATCTGTACGGCACCATGATCCCTACGGGGACAGCACGTCCACCGCCAGTGCCGGTAGCCCCTGTGTCCTACTCGAGAACTAGCAGTCGCGGCAGTAGTCACGATGGGAGCCAAGGAGAAGCTACGAAGCCCGAAGCGGACAGCAGCGAGCCGTCGTTCATGAAATATTTCCGACGGATTACGTCGTCCTCTTCGAAGTCGGCGACGATTCGTGCTGCGGGGGCTACAGAGGCTTTATTACGCGCAGCGCAGCAGAAACTTCGTCAACTTGAGGAAGACTACGAACGCGATCGCGAGGAGCTCGCTCGACGCTTCGAGAAGCAGAAGACCGAGCTCGAACGTGAGCTCGAGAGCTTGGGTTTCCACAGTTAAAGAAAACACAATAACCCACAGCTAATAACACAAACTAAAATTTATTATGCAAAATAAAAATCTTATTCCTTCACTTAAGCCTCAAGAGTCATGACGTTGGCTCCACCGACGTCATAGTGCGCGATGTCCGTGCGTCCGTCGAAGAGATCTTGTCCTGCGCCACCTCCGTTTCGGTTGGCGTTGGCGTTTCCTTGGTTTTCCTGCTGAGCGAGCCGAGCTTTGCACGAGAGAAGTTGCAGCAAGCCTTCGAACATCTCCCGCTGCTGTTTCTTGGCCGGTGCAGACGTCTTGAGCGACTTTTGTTGCTTGCGCAGCTCCTTGGTGAGCGATTCTTGTTGCGCCACTTTGTGTTTGTACAGCTCCTGGAAAGAGCGAATGTCTCGCAGTAGACGCGCGTTCGAGGTGCCCTGTTCGAACTCAATTTCCTGCGCGACCTTGTCAGCTTTGCCTTGTTGTAGCTGTAGCTGGCAGTGCAGCAAGTGGAACTGAGACTCCTCTCGTAGTGCGTCCTCCTGGAAGGCGGCACACTCCTGTTCAAGCTTCAGTCGCTCCGCCTCCAGTCCGACGGCGGTGTGGTCATACTGAGCCTTACGCTCCAGATAAACCTGCTCCATCTCCTGATAACGTTGACGAACTGAGCGCAGCTCCTTGATCTGAGGAGCCAACTGGTTCTTACGCTCCTTAAGCGCCTGGTTTATGTCGGTAACCACGCGCGAGATCTCTTCAAGCGTCTCGCCTTTAAGAGCATTCACTCGGGCATTTTGCACCGAGATATCGTCGATTTTATCTTGCGTCGCAAGGAATCCACTGACTCCTTTCTGGCGTTCCAGATCGCGTAGGAAGCCTTCCAGATCCGCGTCCTTACTCTTCAGAAGCTGCTCTGTGCGATGGAGCACCACACTCTCGGCTGTGAGCTCGGCCAGTTCCGCTTTGACCTTTTTGTACTGGTTGGTCTTGTTGCGTAAAGTGGTGGCGTACTGTTTAAACTCTTCACGACTCATAAACTTGTTACCTGAGATGGAAGCCAGCTTGGCTTCCAGCTCTTCCGTGCTACGGACAAGTCGCTGCTTCTCGGCTCGTAGCTGCTCCAGCTCCTCTTCTTTCTCGGCCAGCTTACGCGCCTGAAGGTTGGCGTGTTGACGGAAGACGGCGAGCTTGTCTTCTTCCCCGCTCCCTTGGGCTATTTGCGCATCGGCGATTTGAGTCTGGAACTGTTGAATGGCACGTCTTAGCGCCTGCACCTCGTCCTCCATGTCCGCAATGTCGTGCTCCGTCTTAGGAGGCTCACTGAGTGTCCGTTCCAGACGCTGCAAAGTCTCTTGTTGGGTACGAAACTCGGCCGGGAACATGGTGGTGAGAACGTCGCTGTTGCGAGTCACTTGAGCCTGTAGACGCTCAAAGAGCTGCTCCGGTGTGGCATCTTGCGATAGTGACGCTCGGAGGTCCTGAAGTCGCGCTTCAGCCTCTCGAGCGCGTTTCTCGGCCAGTGACAGGGACAGCAACTGGTCACGCTTTCGATCTGCCAGTTTGGCCTGCTCTTCCTGCTCTTTGCGCAGTGCACTCGTAGCAGACAATAATTCCTGGAATCCAGGGTCGGATGTTGTTTTCTTTTTCAAGTTAGCAATCTTCTCGGTGAGTTGATGAGACTCCTCTTCTAACTGCGAGATCTCACGCCGTAGCTCACCAGGACGAGACTTGGAAGCACGTAGCTGGTCCACTTCCTTGTGCACGGCCTTAAACTGATTCTGAAGCTGCTGGTAGTGCTCGTACATGGCATTTAGCGCTAAATCATGGTAGCCACACACGCGTTAGACCCTAAAAGAGACGGAGATGAGCAACAGTCGTTTAAACCTACAGCCATCACCGAAATACTCTTGAGGTACATTGAGAGGAGCCAGGAAGCGACCGAGGTACGCTCGTTTCTGATGAGCCGACAGACTCTTGAGTGCCCAGTGCAACAGCGTGTAGATAGTTTGTCGATCTCCATGCACCAACGCTTCTCGGAACCCGTCGATATCTCGAGGAAGCGGGAACTTGAGAAGTTGTAGGAACTCCAAATAGCGTTGAGCTCGCGCCTCATCCGCCTCGGCCCGAAGATCCACGCCTGAGTGCCGCGTCGGATCGATCTCCACGAAAACCTCGTGCAGGATCTGAAGCAACTCGAAGTTGCTCTTTTCATCGAAAGCCACAAGCGTTAAGCCCAGACGGAACGGTTCCTTGTTCAGGTGCTCGACGATGAGCTGTAGCTCGCTCATGGTTGCGACGACCCTTCGGCGACAGTGGATTTCGGACCGGATTCCGGAAACCATTAATCCCAGACAAATCATTTATTGCGTCTATATTTTTTTGGCTGATAATAAAAGTGATAAAAGTAAGATACGGTAATGTTATTTTGTATTTTTCTTAAAAAACTGACACAAAAATATTTCAATTGAGCATTGCAAAACCCCAACAATTCTTTAATTTTTAAAATTGTTTCCGACCTCTGTCTCCTGATCCCACTTCATTTCGATTATTGTTAAATGTACTTTTAAAACTTTGTGTTTATAAGTTTCAGTTAAAAAAATGCAGTTTTTTTTAATCACCTTCAGTTTCACTTGACTTCGTAAATTTAAAATAGCGTATAAAACTTAATAGAATTCCGCGCACTACATCATTGTAGTACAACGCGGCTTTTTTCTAGTAGGGCGTTATATTTGTCATTGAAGGTCACGTTAACAACAGGTGCTTGAAGCCACGGCGTCACCAAGGGGACGTCTGGAGCTCTCAAAGCAGTAGAAATACCTGGATAAGAGCTCTCAAATTCACCGTCAATTCTGCATTAGTCTTTTTGTAGCGACACATGAAATGTTCCAGTCGAAAAATGTCTGCGAATACTACAACGCCCTTTAAAGGTGCGTATTAATGGTATTACACGTTAAAATGAGGTCGTTTCAAATATCGAGCTCGTAAAAAAAGGCAAATCGGAAGGATGGCTTCATCAAGCGCACAAGATTAATTTCCAAGCAAATCCCAACAAGTAAATGCTATTTTGCGAAGCTCAGGGCTCTTCTCTACAGGACGCGGAGTTTGTTATCTCGTCTGCTGGAGGTGAAAGATTTTAGCGCTGCACTAAATGACGGTGAGCATTGTTTTATTATGCTTCGCAGATGGAACATTCCTCCCTTTTATCATGGTCGGAGCGTAAAACTAGCTATAAAACTGAGATGAAGAGGAGCATCGTTTTTTTTTACCGAATCTGTGGTCGAATTATTAAAGGCACTCGTTATTTTGCCGGACTGAGATTACATAGCATCGACTTCTATACGTGTACATATACCGAATTACCTTAGTTATGCATTACACCCAATCTGCAGTGCAGAGACCAGAAATTGCGTGTCCCGGCTATCGGTATCTTCGAACAAACAGTCTATTTAAATTTGAATTTGAGCAAGCTCACGAAAAAGATCATCAAAGTCGTCGTCTAGCGTAAACTGCTCTACACTAGTGTCGATCAAATCGGAGTGTACCATAGCTTAAAATATCTCTTCATCCGCTTGTAAGGCCTCTATAAGTCTTGGTGCGTCGAAGACATCTTCATCATGCTGCACTAGACCACAGTGGCGAAATCCGGCGCGTATCGTCGAGGCGGTCAAATCTCCCCATGCCTCTCGAACCCACTCACATAGTAGAGCTCGATCTGGAGGTTTCAGCTTGAACGGTACGCTAGCAACACGGGTGGCTAGCTGCTTTTTAAGGTTGAGAATCCAAGCGTTTCGTAGCCTTTGCTTAACAGGACCGTTCCACGTGGCGTCGGCCGGCTGGCAAACTGAGGTAGCATTTGGGGGCACTTTCATCAACGTGACGTTGACCGCCTTTGCATACTCGATGACCTCTGTGGTCCAGTGACCTGAGAAGTCATCGAGTAAAAGCAACACAGGCTGGTCGCGATTCGGCCGCAAGCCAAAGTGGTAGCGAAGCCACGCTACGGTTAGCTTTCCTCCCCACCAACCTAAAATGTAATGAAAATATTCAGTTAATAAGCCATTCTCATTGCAAAAAAACAATAGTGTTACCTTTTCCGTTTCCGTAGATCTGCATTCCGGTCTCGACTTGGGCTTTAGAGATCGATTTCCAAATATAAGCGCCAAATCCGTTACGGCACTTATCGTTGTCACTCTGGGCTTCTGGGCTCTTAGCAGGACGAACTTTGAAAATGACGTATGGATCATACTTGTTTTCCTCGGAGTCACCCAAGAACATGACGGTAGCTCTCTCTTTAGTCTTCCCACCACATTTCACCCACACCGTTTTAATTCCCTTTTTGGCTAAAGTCCTCCTAGGTAAGTACTCAAAATTGACAGCTTCACAAGTTATAAGGCAACGTTAGTCCAAATCAAATGACAAACGAGAATAATTTTTTTAAATGTACCTGTTTGGTCCGCGTTGTAGATTTTGGTGACTCCAAGGCTTTGTGCCTTCTCATGTACTTCTTTAGCAAATGTTTTTGCAATCTGGTCGAGCTCGGGAGGGCAAATTTGACCCTGGCGGGTCTTAGCTCGAAGGGCTAAGCGATGGTGGCCTTTAAACAGGCTCTGCCAACTCCAGGATGCCGTGAACGCGTGGATACCGGCTTCGTTAGCTTCTGCGAGTGCCTGCAGCCTTAGCATCATTGGTGTGACTGGCACCCCTTCGTCCCGTAGGTCCCCGACCCAGCGAACAAGTTTTAACTCTACTGAGTAAGGTAGAGCGGTAGCTACACCACTACAACGTGCCTTCATCTTCTTGGCTTCTCTAGGGACTGTACACGCAGCGACGATCTTGTGAAGAGATCGACGCCAAGAATAAATGAGGATACGGCGGCAGTTAAATTTGCTAGCTGGTAAATCAGGGTAGAACTTGTGAACTGCGGACGCAATACTACCGTTCTTGTCTAGATACTCTAGTACCCTCAGCTTGTGAGAAGCAGTGTACGCCGTAATGGTGTTCGTTGGTGCTTGGCGGCCCTTGCCACCAGGTAGGCGAGGCCTCCCCTTTGGGCGTTTTCTTTGCGTTGGACTCATCTGCGGCTTTGAGAAGTGAGACCAGTACTAAATAATGTACGCAAATTACTGGCTGTCAAGTCGTGTAATTGATAACTAAGGATGCACGGCTTCTTTTCCACTCAGCGTTTGGCGGCTTCTGATTGGCCACATTGAAGTGTAATTGATAACAAAGAGTAATTCATAACTAAGGTTATTCGGTAGTGCAATACGGTTAAATTGGCGTAAAGGTAGGACACGAGCGCGATTGCACTCGTCTGCGGACTGTTGACGCGTGTTCTTCTCAGTCACGCTGCACTTCGTTCACTTATGGGTAGCTATGCAAAAGAGAGAGTGAGTTATGGTTTATGGCTCCTAACTAACTGATTTCTACCGTAGGCGATCGCAGCTGCTCGGTGCCTCTCATCTCTGGACCACAATTGTTCAACACTCCTCCTCACCGACAGTGCCAAGTGTTCTCAAATGACCCCTCGTGGTCAGGTCTTCTGGTCTTCGTTCTCTTTCGAGCCTATTTACGACCCTAGTGCAGACTCACTTCCTCACGAAGATCAATCAGTCGTGGCGCATCCAGCGCCTACGTCAACAGGTCGGCTGGCATGCGCTCGCTTTCCCAATACTCTTCAATAGCCCCTTCTGGGTGTAATTCCCGACGAACTTGATGCGAACATCAATGTGCTTCGCCTTCATCGATGCGCTCTCCCCGTCAAGCTACTTCAACACAGCCTGGTTATCTACCCTGAGCGCCATCGGCCTCTTATAGGCTATTCCTAGTTCCTCCATTAACTGCCGAATTCCAAGCAGCTCAGCGGCCATCACCGCGGCCGCGGTGTACTCCGCTTCCATCGTAGACAGCGAGACACCCCTTTGCTTCCTGCACGTCCAGCTCACCGCCATGTCATCCACGGTAACGAACCCGCCGGTAGCAGACTTTCTATCGCTCCTATCAGCCGCTAAGTCCGCGTCACTGTAGGTGATTACATCCAAGTCCTCCTCAGGGTCTTTATTCCCTTTCATTCGCAGCTTGAGCCCCTTGATCCCTCCCAGGTACCTCAAAATTCGCTGGCGACCTTCCAGTCTCCCATAGTCGGGCTATGAGTCCGTCGCGTTGCCTTGTGAACGGCGAACATAATATCGGGCCGCGTACAGCGCGCCACCCACATTAAACTCCCCACCAGCGACTGAAACCTTCTCACGGTCACCGACCCGTTTCCACCTGAGGCTGGCAACACCTCGGACACATCCGTTAAATTCCATTCGGCCCCTATCGGCGCTCTCACGCCGTTTGCCATTTCCATTCCGTATTCTCGCAACATCTCGGCGATCCCAGCCTCCTGGCCCAAGTCGTACCCGTCACCATCGCTTTACGTGACACGCATACTCAGGAACTTACTGACTGTCCCAAGGTCCTTTATTGCCAGTCCGGTCAACTCGCCGAAGAACGCATCTAGGGCATCTTGTTGCGTCCCAGTGACTAGGAGATCGTCTACATATACTCCGACGACGCCCAACACCCCTTCACTGAGTCTGCAATACACGCACATGTCCGTTAGGCTCTACTTGAAGCCTACATCCATGAGCTTTTGATGCAAAAGCTTACTCCACAGTCGCCCCGCTTGTTTCAGCCCGTACAGGGCCTTCTATATCTCCAGAGCCAACTTGTCGCTATTCTCGACCTTCAGCATCTTCAGCACCTCAACCAGAACCGACATCCCTTGTGGCAGGCGGATGAAGATGTCCAGATCCGCCTCCTTGTCCGCTTTCACGTAGGCGTTGGGCACGTCGCCGTGCTTCGCTGGAACGCGCCTTTTTCTTGCCAGTGTCAATATCACTTTCACACTGCTCATTTCTATTACCGCGGCGAGCGTCAGGCCGTAGCTCACCCCAAACTCCTGCTCATTCCCACATGCCACCAGCCGCGCCTTAAAGCGCTCGCTTCCTCCTCCAGCGTCCAGTTCTGTCTTGAACTCCCACTTATTATGCAGTATCTTCTCTTCTCTTGGGCTTCAGGATAATCTTCCAGACCCCATTCGCTTCGATAGCGCTCAACTCCTCGGAGATTACCTTGAGCCACTCCTCTTTGCGCTCACTGCGCATTGCTTCACGGAAGCTCTTCGGGTCAGCGTCCAGAACGCTGTTCACCACGTCAACCGCCTCCTCCTCCTGCTCCGCGGGCTCGTCCACCTTTCCGCTGGACTCGCGCGCCACCGATCGCGTCACGTAGCGCTCGCGCTACCAGGCTTGATTCCTGGGCTTCTTCTTCGCTCTGGATCGAGCATCTTCTTCAGTTCCAGCCACCGCAGCGGCACCAGCGAGCTCTACCCGCTCCTGTTCGTCATCGTCATGTAAGTAGAGACGCCGAGCCTTGATATTCTGGTCCTTGCTGAGCGTTTCGATGTTCTTGACGTGTTGGGTGGTCACGACAACGCGATCCTTGGGCAAGCAGACCTTGTACTCCTTCGTCTCTTCACCGCTCCCGACTATCATACCCTGTTGTGCCCGCTGCGAGAAGCTCTTGTTGCACGGGTCCCTGTACACCGTACAGGGGGACCCGAACGCCACAATCTCCCCCAGCGACGGTGTCTGCTTCGTCAACACCTTCAGCGGCGACGCCCTTCTTGAGTTGGAGTTACTCGGTTGAGTATGTACGCCGCGTACTGCATAGCGTCTCCCCAGAAATTCAGCGGCAGCCCACGTGCGAAGATCATGCACCTCTCCATGCGCATGGTGGTGCGGTGCAAGCTCTGCCTTCCCGTTGCTCGCCTGGTTATTGGTCTCACTTCTCTGCCTAGCCACTCCGGTCTTCTTACAGAGCAGATCCACGTTCTGGTATTCTTCTGATGAATCGGTCCGTAGCACATGAATTCTACAGTTGAACCTTTTCTCGAAGAATGCAAGAAAATGTTTGAGCTGCTTCGCGGCTGCGCCTTTGGTCCGAGCTAGGACTCTACAATAATTCGACTTATGGTCCACGAAGTTTACCATGTACCTGTTGTTCTGACGATCCTTTGGCGTATCCGGCCCTTGAGATACAAACAAATGACGCCACCAATGCGGTCAATGGGTGAGTGCACGCCCGTGTCTCTGCCCGACTGTCGATTCTTCGACTGTTTTCCCTGCGCACAGGTGAGGCAATTGACCCGCTTGCGATCCGTTAGCCTGATCCCCGAACTCTGATCCCTGGCCAAATGCTCGACCTCGTCGTAGTTCAAGTGTCCAAGGCGACGGTGAAAATTCACCACGTCACTCGACGAGTCCTCGTCCGAGCCGGTTGCCTCCTCTTCCAGAGCCGCCATGATCACTTCTTCGCAGCCTTCCATGTACCGTTCCTGGTACCACGAGTATGTTTCTGCGTAACTTGACATCGAAGGCAACTTGTCCGCCGTCCCTGGCAGCAGCCACAAGACGTCCATCCCTGCGCGCCAGCACGAAGCCCTTCCGGTCCAGCTGGCCGTACGATATCAGGTTGTGTATGACACCCTTCGCATAGTACACGTCTGTCAACTTGACGGTCTGCACTGCGCAGCACGCGGTGACCTGCAGCGTCACGCTGCCCTTCTTAGTGATGCAAAGCGGATCTCCATTCGGCTGAGCGCACTGGTCCGCACAATCCTCCACATCCTCCAGCCACGACGTGTCGTTGACCAAATGCCTGCTGGACCCCGAGTCCAGTATCCAGAACTCTCCTGACTCATCCGAGTCACCCTCTCTTACTGCCAGCGTCACGTCTGGCTACCTTCCCCCTGCCTGGGTACGCTCTGGGCACATAGGGCGTATGTTCCCGACCCTCCCGCATTCATATCATTAATCGGGTCTCTTTCCTCTTCTCACCCACAGCACTCACCACCTCCCTACCGAGGTTTTTCCACTTACCGCTCTTGGGCTCCCAGGCTTGAGCGAAATGAGCGAGCTCCTCGGCATGTACCAGGTAGTCCGCTCTGGCGTCGTCCACCTTCGCCATCAAGACCATCCTCAGGTCTGCCGATGCGTACTGGACAATGTTGTTTAGCACCAGGTACTCTGCGCTGCCACCACTAGCCTCCGACACGGCCATCAAGTACATGTATTGTTTCCGCCACGTCCTTCTCGGGTCCTTGGGTGCCGTGAAAGGCTTCACTGCCTGCGCCGGAGTTATGTTTGTCTTGAAGGTCTCTAACATCCTCTCCATGACGTATCCTGGCGACCCCACCATGATACGATCGGCTTATTGAAATATCTCTCTGCTGTGCCTGACAAGTAGTGGTCTAGCAGGTCCACCTTGACGTCTTCTGGCCAGAGAGATCCACAAGCTGACTGGGCGATGTTCACTTGTCGTTTAAAGCGCTTGTCTCACTCGAGAAAGCCTAAGCCTAGCCCCACATAGAGTTCCTTGCCATCAAATGGACGGATAGCCAACTTCTTCTGCCTCGCGTCCAGATAACGGACTGCTCCTTGCTGCTGCTGGATTCCCGCGGGACCAGCCTGTGCCGGATGTGGCCGCGGAGGCGCTGAAGCTGCGCGTGCCTGGGCGTGCTGTACTGCTCAAAACCTGCGCTGCTCGCTCTGCCGCTGCACGGTCTCGCTCCTGCTGCTCCTCGGTATAGAGACGCTGGGGCCTCGACGCCGGCATGCCGTAGCCTGGCTGCTGGTGCTCGAAGTATTGTGGATGCGCCACTGCTCTGCGCGGTGCTGTTGGAGACGGTGTCCTCGGCGATCTGCCGAGTGCGTCAATGTGTATTCTGGACCCGCGTCCTAGATCTGACTCAAAGATACCGGAGTTCATCGGTGGCGCCACGAGGCGCTGGGCGCACCCAATTCTGGCGTCTGTCTCCATCTGCACGTGTGCCTTGTTCTGAGACTCCGTCATCTTCTCCAACGTCTGCTTCATGTTCTTCAGCTGCTTGGACATATTCTCGGTTGTGTAAGCCGCATATGGCGGCTGAGCGGTGATCTGCTCTTCAGCATCCTCAGCCATACCGATCCTTTCGCGACCGGCAACGGGAGCCGCTGGAGGCGGCGCTGGAGCGCCGTCACTGGTGGTCTCGTCATTGGCTTTTTGCACTCATAACCTGTTGACGCGTGTCCTTCTCAGTCACGCTGCACTTCGCGCGCTTATGGGTAACTATGCAAAAGAGAGCGTGAGTTATGGTTTTATAGCTCCTAACTAACTGATTTCTACCGTAGGCGATCGCAGCTGCTCGGTGCCTCTCATGGATTCCCAGCCGGACCTCCATTCTTCAGCACGGACATATAGCCATGGGCCCGCCCCTCTCTTCGCTTGATGCGCTGCGCTCGGGCGGCGCCGCCGCGCGGCTTGCCCCAGCCTCTAAGACCTCGACTCGGCAAGGCGCTGTGTCTGGGATTAGAAATTAAGTCCGAGCGAGTGCTGCCAAGACCGTCGGCTAAGTCGCATGTTGGGGAGTATAATTGTATAGTCGGCTAGCCAGTCTGGCAAAATGCTCACTTACATTATTTAATTACCTTTTCAAAACGGCAAGATAGGTTTATTAACAGGATTTCGATCATTAAGATTTTTCAGTAGATCGACGTAACTCCAGAAGCATCTCGTTGGCGTCTTCGAGGACCACCAACAAATTGGCAAGAAACCGACGAGCGTGTCGACGACATGGGAGGCAGTCAGCTGATCATTGGCTGACACCGCCGCCGATGCCAACGGCGGGTGAAGTAGCATTCCGTCGGTATGTTCTGGCAATGTAATAATGTCGGAGGTCGGTGGATCAGATCCAGGTCTATTCGTGGAGGCATCATTTCTAAACGCAAAACAAGATGGCATATTGCTTGGTCAATTTGTCGATGGAGACTGGCAGAAGCGCCCAAGTCACGCTGGGACGCGGGGATCGAGTGTCCGGGATGTGGGTCACAATTTACGCTCAGGTCACTGGATCCTTAAATCAAAGGTGTCGAATAATACATCCTAAACGAGTCCAAAAATGTTCTAATTGTCCTTAAATTAGACTTGCCTTTAACGTGATATTTTTCAAGCACGATATTTCGCCTTTAACCGCTACTGGTAAAAATAAGCGAGATTTGTTTCGTACTTAACGTTGTTTTTAGGACATTAAATGTCTAAAATGTTTACTCGTTTAGGACATTTTATTTTCTTCCAATTAGCAAGTAAAGAGCTTGCAAGCGTGGAAAAAACCCACCAAGATTTGGCTCCACGAGCTCTACCGTGTTTTCGTGGTTATGGGGTTGCATGAGGTAAATGCTGCTTGCTATCCCTGTTTTAGTGAAGAAACCTGACAGTAAAGATTTTTTTAAATATGAGATCATGTGATGGCTTCGCTCTCACTCTATGTGCGGTCCATTCGACAATGCAGTCACTCCGTTACACGTTTTGTACTACTCTGTTCCATCTCAAATCTAACACTTCTCCTTTGCTGACATAGACTCTTTAAATCAGGTCACCTTTCCTCATTCTCATTTGAATTACTTGAGCTGCCAGCGAAACCATAAACGCAGTCGTTATGGGCCAGAAAATTATTGTGCTGTCCATTATTTAAACTTAGAGCTTTAAAAAATAAGGTCTACGTAGAGCGTATTTACCAACACGTTTTCTTGAATGTGCTTGAAATGATATGAGAATCTTCGATGCAGTAAAAACGAACACGTTTTTATTTATCTAAGTGACCTTTGTTGATGTTTTATACGCTGAAGCTTCCGTCTGGTGTGACTCGGGCACCATTAAAAACATGTGAAACGTCCTCCAGGTTGCCCAAGAGATCCAACATTGAAGTAAGCATATCAGTTTGAGAGAATAACCCGATAATGCGCTTGCTCGTCTTATCCCAGTCGAATCGCACCGAACCACGCATAACAATCGGCTGGTCCTTAAGTTTTGCGATAATACCCAGCTTACGCTCTTCCTTATCACATCTGCCTTTCTATAAGCTTTGGAATAGGTACTGCAGTACGTCTTTGGTCGATGTGACGCATGTGTTGGTAGTTGCAATAAGGCATTCATCTGTCAACTTTTCAAGACTCTCGAGCTGTAACCGACCATCCGGGAATACGTGCGTAAACAACTTCCAGTTTTGTTTAAGTGCCTCGATGCCAGAGCATGTTCCGGTATTTAGATCAGGCGACATGCTTACGCTCATGAAATTGGAAATATGCGCCTGGGAAATGTCTAGATCGGGGAATCCGTGCTGGAAGACACGGAAATACTCAAGAGCGACGAACCAGAAATTCTCTCTCGGAGCC
>NW_003303750.1:3567356-3609892 GCF_000142945.1 Phytophthora infestans T30-4 | reverse complement strand
TGGTGGCCCCATCGCCGGCCCTGAAATGCGTCGTCGCTGCGGTGTAGGTACTTCCTTCTCTAAAGTCTTTTGAGGTGCCTGTAAAGGTGCCGGCGCACTGTCGGGGGCAGCGGATTTCTTCTCCGAAAGTGGCTTACTATCAGGTAGTGTATCCGCCTTCATGGTCAATGTTTCAGCAGTGCCGAGTCATGGTGTGGACAAGCAGCACGTCCTGGAGGGAAACAAGCGAAAGAGCGAGCGCAAAAGAGAGTAAGATTGCAAAAGTGCCGCGACCCGGGATCGAACGGGGACCTTCAGATCTTCAGTCTGACGCTCTCCCAACTGAGCTATCGAGGCGTCAACAATCAAACCTACCCACCTGCTCCAAAACTTAGACTTCCAATCGACAACGCATCCGACAGCCACCACTGACCAACACAAGCTTCGGCTTCCTTTCTGTCTACCCAACGAGACATTTCACGCGCATGTCCAGGGTCATTTCGGCCCAAGCAAGACACCAGAGTGCACCATCGTCATTCCGCACTCCCGCAACAGAAACGCCATTTCCTCTTGATTGCGTAGGCCCACTGCGCTTAGATGAGCTGTGAACGCGTGACGAACCGGGTCGGGCGCGATCAGACCAGCGCCAACGACGCGAATTGTGTCCGGCTCAGCCGGTCCCACACAGGTTAGCCTGGCTCGACAATCCACGTTTTACGAGACATATGACCATTGGATGACAGCAACGAGGCGAACCGGCGGCGGCGAGAAGTGGCATGGTGTGGACAAGCAGCACGTCCTGGAGGGGAAACAAGCGAAAGAGCGAGCGCAAAAGAGAGTAAGATTGCAAAAGTGCCGCGACCCGGGATCGAACCAGGGACCTTCAGATTCTTCATGTCTGACGGGCTCTACCCAAGCTGAGCTATCGAGGACGTCATACAATCATAACCTACCCACCTGCTCCAAAACTTGAGACTTCCAATCGACAACGCATCTGACACGCCACCAACTGACCAACACAAGCTTCGGACTTCCTTTCTGGTCTACCCAACGAGGCATTTCACGCGCATGTCCAGGGGTCATTTTCGGGCCCAAGCGAGACTCCAGAGTGCATCTTCGTCCATTCCGCACTCCCGCCAGCAGAAACGCCATTTCCTCTTGATTTGCGTAGGCCCACTGCGGCTTAGATGAGCTGTGAACGCGTGACGAAGCGGTCCGGGCGCGATCAGACCAGCGACAACGACGCGAATTGTGTCCGGCTCAGCCGGTCCCACACAGGTTAGCCTGGCTCGACAAATCAAGTTCCACGAGACATATGACCATTGGATGACAGCAACGAGGCGAACCGGCGGCGGGGAGAAGTGGCATGGTGTGGACAAGCAGCACGTCCTGGAGGGGAAACAAGCGAAAGAGCGAGCGCAAAAGAGAGTAAGATTGCAAAAGTGCCGCGACCCGGGATCGAACGGGGACCTTCAGATCTTCAGTCTGACGCTCTCCCAACTGAGCTATCGAGGCGTCAACAATCAAACCTACCCACCTGCTCCAAAACTTAGACTTCCAATCGACAACGCATCCCACAGCCACCACTGTCCAACTCAAGCTTCGGCTTCCTTTCTGTCTACCCAACGAGACATTTCACGCGCATGTCCAGGGTCATTTCGGCCCAAGCGAGACGCCAGAGTGCACCATCGTCATTCCGCACTCCCGCAACAGAAACGCCATTTCCTCTTGATTGCGTCGGCCCACTGCGTTTAGATGAGCGGTGAACGCATAACGAACCGGTCCGGGCGCGATCAGACAAGCGACAACGACGCGAATTGTGTCCGGCTCAGCCGGTCCCACACAGGTTAGCCTGGCTCGACAAATCAAATTCCACGAGACATATGACCATTGGATGACAGCAACGAGGCGAACCGGCGGCGGGGAGAAGTGGCATGGTGTGGACAAGCAGCACGTCCTGGAGGGGAAACAAGCGAAAGAGCGAGCGCAAAAGAGAGTAAGATTGCAAAAGTGCCGCGACCCGGGATCGAACCAGGGACCTTCAGATCTTCAGTCTGACGCTCTCCCAACTGAGCTATCGAGGCGTCAACAATCAAACCTACCCACCTGCTCCAAAACTTAGACTTCCAATCGACAACGCATCTGACAGCCACCACTGTCCAACACAAGCTTCGGCTTCCTTTCTGTCTACCCAACGAGACATTTCACGCGCATGTCCAGGGTCATTTCGGCCCAAGCGAGACTCCAGAGTGCATCATCGTCATTCCGCACTCCCGCAACAGAAACGCCATTTCCTCTTGATTGCGTAGGCCCACTGCGCTTAGATGAGCTGTGAACGCGTGACGAACCGGTCCGGGCGCGATCAGACCAGCGACAACGACGCGAATTGTGTCCGGCTCAGCCGGTCCCACACAGGTTAGCCTGGATCGACAAATCAAATTCCACGAGACATATGACCATTGGATGACAGCAACGAGACGAACCGGCGGCGGGGAGAAGTGGCATGGTGTGGACAAGCAGCACGTCCTGGAGGGAAACAAGCGAAAGAGCGAGCGCAAAAGAGAGTAAGATTGCAAAAGTGCCGCGACCCGGGATCGAACGGGGACCTTCAGATCTTCAGTCTGACGCTCTCCCAACTGAGCTATCGAGGCGTCAACAATCAAACCTACCCACCTGCTCCAAAACTTAGATGTCCAATCGCAATGGCCTCTGCCAGCCTCCGCTGACCAACACTAGCTTCAGCTTCCTTTTTGTCTACCCAACGAGACATTTTTCGCGCATGTCCAGGGTCATTTCGGCCCAAGCGAGACGCCAGAGCGCACCATCGTCATTCCGCACTCCCGCAACAGAAACGCCATCTCCTCTTGATTGCGTAGGTCTACTGCGCTTAGATGAGCTGTGAACGCGTGACGAACCGGTCCGGGCGCGATCAGACCAGCGACAACGACGCGAATTGTGTCCGGCTCAGCCGGTCCCACACAGGTTAGCCTGGCTCGACAAATCAAGTTCCACGAGACATATGACCATTGGATGACAGCAACGAGACGACCCGGCGGCGGGGAGAAGTGGCATGGTGTGGACAAGCAGCACGTCCTGGAGGGAAACAAGCGAAAGAGCGAGCGCAAAAGAGAGTAAGATTGCAAAAGTGCCGCGACCCGGGATCGAACGGGGACCTTCAGATCTTCAGTCTGACGCTCTCCCAACTGAGCTATCGAGGCGTCAACAATCAAACCTACCCACCTGCTCCAAAACTTAGACTTCCAATCGACAACGCATCTGACAGCCACCACTGACCAACACAAGCTTCGACTTTCCTTTCTGTCTACCCAACGAGACATTTCACGCGCATGTCCAGGGTCATTTTCGGCCCAAGCGAGACGCCAGAGCGCACCATCGTCATTCCGCACTCCCGCAACAGAAACGCCATTTTCTCTTGATTGCGTCGGCCCACTGCGTTTAGATGAGCGGTGAACGCATGACGAACCGGTCCGGGCGCGATCAGACAAGCGACAACGACGCGAATTGTGTCCGGCTCAGCCGGTCCCACACAGGTTAGCCTGGCTCGACAAATCAAATTCCACGAGACATATGACCATTGGATGACAGCAACGAGGCGAACCGGCGGCGGGGAGAAGTGGCATGGTGTGGACAAGCAGCACGTCCTGGAGGGGAAACAAGCGAAAGAGCGAGCGCAAAAGAGAGTAAGATTGCAAAAGTGCCGCGACCCGGGATCGAACCAGGGACCTTCAGATCTTCAGTCTGACGCTCTCCCAACTGAGCTATCGAGGCGTCAACAATCAAACCTACCCACCTGCTTCCAAACCTTAAACTTCCAATCGAAAACGCATCTAAAAGCCACCACTGTCCCAATTCAGCCTCCGGCTTCCTTTCTGTCTACCCAACGAGACATTTCACGCGGCTGTCCAGGGTCATTTCGGCCCAAGCGAGACGCCAGAGTGCACCATCGTCATTCCGCACTCCCGCAACAGAAACGCCATTTCCTCTTGATTGCGTCGGCCCACTGCGTTTAGATGAGCGGTGAACGCATAACGAAACCGGTCCGGGCGCGATCAGACAAGCGACAACGACGCGAATTGTGTCCGGCTCAGCCGGGTCCCACACAGGTTAGCCTGGCTCGACAAATCAAATTCCACGAGACATATGACCATTGGATGACAGCAACGAGGCGAACCGGCGGCGGGGAGAAATGACATGGTGTGGACAAGCAGCACGTCCTGGAGGGGAAACAAGCGAAAAGAGCGAGCGCAAAAGAGAGTAAGATTGCAAAAAGTGCCGCGACCCGGGATCGAACCCAGGGACCTTCAGATCTTCAGTCTGACCGCTCTCCCAACTGAGCTATCGAGGCGTCAACAATCAAACCTACCCACCTGCTCCAAAACTTAGACTTCCAATCGACAACGTCATCTGACAGCCACCACTGACCAACACAAGCTTCGGCTTTCCTTTCTGGTCTACCCAACGAGACATTTCACGCGCATGTCCAGGGTCATTTCGGCCCAAGCGAGACACCAGAGTGCACCATCGTCATTCCGCACTCCCGCAACAGAAACGCCATTTCCTCTTGATTGCGTAGGCCCACTGCGCTTAGATGAGCTGTGAACGCGTGACGAACCGGTCCGGGCGCGATCAGACCAGCGACAACGACGCGAATTGTGTCCGGCTCAGCCGGTCCCACACAGGTTAGCCTGGCTCGACAAATCAAGTTCCACGAGACATATGACCATTGGATGACAGCAACGAGACGAACCGGCGGCGGGGAGAAGTGGCATGGTGTGGACAAGCAGCACGTCCTGGAGGGAAACAAGCGAAAGAGCGAGCGCAAAAGAGAGTAAGATTGCAAAAGTGCCGCGACCCGGGATCGAACGGGGACCTTCAGATCTTCAGTCTGACGCTCTCCCAACTGAGCTATCGAGGCGTCAACGATCAAACCTACCCACCTGCTCCAAACCTTAGACTTCCAATCGACAACGCATCCGACAGCCACCACTGTCCAACTCAAGCTTCGGCTTCCTTTCCGTCTACCCAACGAGACATTTCACGCGCATGTCCAGGGTCATTTCGGCCCAAGCGAGACTCCAGAGTGCATCATCGTCATTCCGCACTCCCGCAACAGAAACGCCATTTCCTCTTGATTGCGTAGGCCCACTGCGCTTAGATGAGCTGTGAACGCGTGACGAACCGGTCCGGGCGCGATCAGACCAGCGCCAACGACGCGAATTGTGTCCGGCTCAGCCGGTCCCACACAGGTTAGCCTGGCTCGACAATCCACGTTTTACGAGACATATGACCATTGGATGACAGCAACGAGGCGAACCGGCGGCGGCGAGAAGTGGCATGGTGTGGACAAGCAGCACGTCCTGGAGGGGAAACAAGCGAAAGAGCGAGCGCAAAAGAGAGTAAGATTGCAAAAGTGCCGCGACCCGGGATCGAACCAGGGACCTTCAGATCTTCAGTCTGACGCTCTCCCAACTGAGCTATCGAGGCGTCAACAATCAAACCTACCCACCTGCTCCAAAACTTAGACTTCCAATCGACAACGCATCCGACAGCCACCACTGACCAACACAAGCTTCGACTTCCTTTCTGTCTACCCAACGAGACATTTCACGCGCATGTCCAGGGTCATTTCGGCCCAAGCGAGACGCCAGAGTGCACCATCGTCATTCCGCACTCCCGCAACAGAAACGCCATTTTCTCTTGATTGCGTCGGCCCACTGCGTTTAGATGAGCGGTGAACGCATGACGAACCGGTCCGGGCGCGATCAGACAAGCGACAACGACGCGAATTGTGTCCGGCTCAGCCGGTCCCACACAGGTTAGCCTGGATCGACAAATCAAGTTCCACGAGACATATGACCATTGGATGACAGCAACGAGGCGAACCGGCGGCGGGGAGAAGTGGCATGGTGTGGACAAGCAGCACGACCTGGAGGGGAAACAAGCGAAAGATCGAGCGCAAAAGAGAGTAAGATTGCAAAAAGTGCCGCGACCCGGGATCGAACCAGGGACCTTCAGATCTTCAGTCTGACGCTCTCCCAACTGAGCTATCGAGGCGTCAACAATCAAACCTACCCACCTGCTCCAAAACTTAGACTTCCAATCGACAACGCATCCGACAGCAACCACTGTCCAACTCTAGCTTCGGCTTCCTTTCCGTCTACCCAACGAGACATTTCACGCGCATGTCCAGGGTCATTTCGGCCCAAGCGAGACGCCAGAGTGCACCATCGTCATTCCGCACTCCCGCAACAGAAACGCCATTTCCTCTTGATTGCGTCGGCCCACTGCGTTTAGATGAGCGGTGAACGCATGACGAACCGGTCCGGGCGCGATCAGACAAGCGACAACGACGCGAATTGTGTCCGGCTCAGCCGGTCCCACACAGGTTAGCCTGGATCGACAAATCAAGTTCCACGAGACATATGACCATTGGATGACAGCAACGAGGCGAACCGGCGGCGGGGAGAAGTGGCATGGTGTGGACAAGCAGCACGTCCTGGAGGGGAAACAAGCGAAAGAGCGAGCGCAAAAGAGAGTAAGATTGCAAAAGTGCCGCGACCCGGGATCGAACCAGGGACCTTCAGATCTTCAGTCTGACGCTCTCCCAACTGAGCTATCGAGGCGTCAACAATCAAACCTACCCACCTGCTCCAAAACTTAGACTTCCAATCGACAACGCATCCCACAGCCACCACTGTCCAACTCAAGCTTCGGCTTCCTTTCCGTCTACCCAACGAGACATTTCACGCGCATGTCCAGGGTCATTTCGGCCCAAGCGAGACGCCAGAGTGCACCATCGTCATTCCGCACTCCCGCAACAGAAACGCCATTTCCTCTTGATTGCGTCGGCCCACTGCGTTTAGATGAGCGGTGAACGCATGACGAACCGGTCCGGGCGCGATCAGACAAGCGACAACGACGCGAATTGTGTCCGGCTCAGCCGGTCCCACACAGGTTAGCCTGGCTCGACAAATCAAGTTCCACGAGACATATGACCATTGGATGACAGCAACGAGGCGAACCGGCGGCGGGGAGAAGTGGCATGGTGTGGACAAGCAGCACGTCCTGGAGGGGAAACAAGCGAAAGAGCGAGCGCAAAAGAGAGTAAGATTGCAAAAGTGCCGCGACCCGGGATCGAACCAGGGACCTTCAGATCTTCAGTCTGACGCTCTCCCAACTGAGCTATCGAGGCGTCAACGATCAAACCTACCCACCTGCTCCAAACCTTAGACTTCCAATCGACAACGCATCCGACAGCCACCACTGTCCAGCTCAAGCTTCGGCTTCCTTTCCGTCTACCCAACGAGACATTTCACGCGCATGTCCAGGGTCATTTCGGCCCAAGCGAGACGCCAGAGTGCACCATCGTCATTCCGCACTCCCGCAGCAGAAACGCCATTTCCTCTTGATTGCGTAGGCCCACTGCGCTTAGATGAGCTGTGAACGCGTGACGAACCGGTCCGGGCGCGATCAGACAAGCGACAACGACGCGAATTGTGTCCGGCTCAGCCGGTCCCACACAGGTTAGCCTGGCTCGACAAATCAAGTTCCACGAGACATATGACCATTGGATGACAGCAACGAGGCGAACCGGCGGCGGGGAGAAGTGGCATGGTGTGGACAAGCAGCACGTCCTGGAGGGGAAACAAGCGAAAGAGCGAGCGCAAAAGAGAGTAAGATTGCAAAAGTGCCGCGACCCGGGATCGAACCAGGGACCTTCAGATCTTCAGTCTGACGCTCTCCCAACTGAGCTATCGAGGCGTCAACGATCAAACCTACCCACCTGCTCCAAACCTTAGACTTCCAATCGACAACGCATCCGACAGCCACCACTGTCCAACTCAAGCTTCGGCTTCCTTTCCGTCTACCCAACGAGACATTTCACGCGCATGTCCAGGGTCATTTCGGCCCAAGCGAGACGCCAGAGTGCACCATCGTCATTCCGCACTCCCGCAACAGAAACGCCATTTCCTCTTGATTGCGTAGGCCCACTGCGCTTAGATGAGCTGTGAACGCGTGACGAACCGGTCCGAGCGCGATCAGACCAGCGACAACGACGCGAATTGTGTCCGGCTCAGCCGGTCCCACACAGGTTAGCCTGGCTCGACAAATCAAATTCCACGAGACATATGACCATTGGATGACAGCAACGAGGCGAACCGGCGGCGGGGAGAAGTGGCATGGTGTGGACAAGCAGCACGTCCTGGAGGGGAAACAAGCGAAAGAGCGAGCGCAAAAGAGAGTAAGATTGCAAAAGTGCCGCGACCCGGGATCGAACCAGGGACCTTCAGATCTTCAGTCTGACGCTCTCCCAACTGAGCTATCGAGGCGTCAACAATCAAACCTACCCACCTGCTCCAAAACTTAGACTTCCAATCGACAACGCATCCGACAGCAACCACTGTCCAACTCTAGCTTCGGCTTCCTTTCCGTCTACCCAACGAGACATTTCACGCGCATGTCCAGGGTCATTTCGGCCCAAGCGAGACGCCAGAGTGCACCATCGTCATTCCGCACTCCCGCAACAGAAACGCCATTTCCTCTTGATTGCGTCGGCCCACTGCGTTTAGATGAGCGGTGAACGCATAACGAACCGGTCCGGGCGCGATCAGACAAGCGACAACGACGCGAATTGTGTCCGGCTCAGCCGGTCCCACACAGGTTAGCCTGGCTCGACAAATCAAATTCCACGAGACATATGACCATTGGATGACAGCAACGAGGCGAACCGGCGGCGGGGAGAAGTGGCATGGTGTGGACAAGCAGCACGTCCTGGAGGGGAAATAAGCGAAAGAGCGAGCGCAAAAGAGAGTAAGATTGCAAAAGTGCCGCGACCCGGGATCGAACCAGGGACCTTCAGATCTTCAGTCTGACGCTCTCCCAACTGAGCTATCGAGGCGTCAACAATCGAACCTACCCACCTGCTCCAAACTTTAGACTTCCAATCGACAACGCATCCGACAGCCACCACTGTCCAACTCAAGCTTCGGCTTCCTTTCTGTCTACCCAACGAGACATTTCACGCGCATGTCCAGGGTCATTTCGGCCCAAGCGAGACGCCAGAGTGCACCATCGTCATTCCGCACTCCCGCAGCAGAAACGCCATTTCCTCTTGATTGCGTAGGCCCACTGCGCTTAGATGAGCTGTGAACGCGTGACGAACCGGTCCGGGCGCGATCAGACCAGCGACAACGACACGAATTGTGTCCGGCTCAGCCGGTCCCACACAGGTTAGCCTGGCTCGACAAATCAAGTTCCACGAGACATATGACCATTGGATGACAGCAACGAGGCGAACCGGCGGCGGGGAGAAGTGGCATGGTGTGGACAAGCAGCACGTCCTGGAGGGGAAACAAGCGAAAGAGCGAGCGCAAAAGAGAGTAAGATTGCAAAAGTGCCGCGACCCGGGATCGAACCAGGGACCTTCAGATCTTCAGTCTGACGCTCTCCCAACTGAGCTATCGAGGCGTCAACAATCAAACCTACCCACCTGCTCCAAACCTTAGACTTCCAATCGACAACGCATCTGACAGCCACCACTGACCAACACAAGCTTCGGCTTCCTTTCCGTCTACCCAACGAGACATTTCACGCGCATGTCCAGGGTCATTTCGGCCCAAGCGAGACGCCAGAGTGCACCATCGTCATTCCGCACTCCCGCAGCAGAAACGCCATTTCCTCTTGATTGCGTAGGCCCACTGCGCTTAGATGAGCTGTGAACGCGTGACGAACCGGTCCGGGCGCGATCAGACCAGCGACAACGACACGAATTGTGTCCGGCTCAGCCGGTCCCACACAGGTTAGTCTGGCTCGACAAATCAAGTTCCACGAGACATATGACCATTGGATGACAGCAACGAGGCGAACCGGCGGCGGGGAGAAGTGGCATGGTGTAGACAAGCAGCACGTCCTGGAGGGGAAACAAGCGAAAGAGCGAGCGCAAAAGAGAGTAAGATTTCAAAAGTGCCGCGACCCGGGATCGAACCAGGGACCTTCAGATCTTCAGTCTGACGCTCTCCCAACTGAGCTATCGAGGCGTCAACAATCAAACCTACCCACCTGCTCCAAACCTTAGACTTCCAATCGACAACGCATCCGACAGCCACCACTGTCCAGCTCAAGCTTCGGCTTCCTTTCCGTCTACCCAACGAGACATTTCACGCGCATGTCCAGGGTCATTTCGGCCCAAGCGATACGCCAGAGTGCACCATCGTCATTCCGCACTCCCGCAGCAGAAACGCCATTTCCTCTTGATTGCGTAGGCCCACTGCGCTTAGATGAGCTGTGAACGCGTGACGAACCGGTCCGAGCGCGATCAGACAAGCGACAACGACGCGAATTGTGTCCGGCTCAGCCGGTCCCACACAGGTTAGCCTGGCTCGACAAATCAAATTCCACGAGACATATGACCATTGGATGACAGCAACGAGGCGAACCGGCGGCGGGGAGAAGTGGCATGCTGTGGACAAGCAGCACGTCCTGGAGGGGAAACAAGCGAAAGAGCGAGCGCAAAAGAGAGTAAGATTGCAAAAGTGCCGCGACCCGGGATCGAACCAGGGACCTTCAGATCTTCAGTCTGACGCTCTCCCAACTGAGCTATCGAGGCGTCAACAATCAAACCTACCCACCTGCTCCAAAACTTAGACTTCCAATCGACAACGCATCCGACAGCCACCACTGACCAACACAAGCTTCAGCTTCCTTTCTGTCTACCAAACGAGACATTTCACGCGCATGTCCAGGGTCATTTCGGCCCAAGCGAGACGCCAGAGTGCACCATCGTCATTCCGCACTCCCGCAGCAGAAACGCCATTTCCTCTTGATTGCGTAGGCCCACTGCGCTTAGATGAGCGGTGAACGCATGACGAACCGGTCCGGGCGCGATCAGACAAGCGACAACGACGCGAATTGTGTCCGGCTCAGCCGGTCCCACACAGGTTAGCCTGGCTCGACAAATCAAATTCCACGAGACATATGACCATTGGATGACAGCAACGAGGCGAACCGGCGGCGGGGAGAAGTGGCATGGTGTGGACAAGCAGCACGTCCTGGAGGGGAAACAAGCGAAAGAGCGAGCGCAAAAGAGAGTAAGATTGCAAAAGTGCCGCGACCCGGGATCGAACCAGGGACCTTCAGATCTTCAGTCTGACGCTCTCCCAACTGAGCTATCGAGGCGTCAACAATCAAACCTACCCACCTGCTCCAAAACTTAGACTTCCAATCGACAACGCATCTGACAGCCACCACTGACCAACACAAGCTTCGGCTTCCTTTCCGTCTACCCAACGAGACATTTCACGCGCATGTCCAGGGTCATTTCGGCCCAAGCGAGACGCCAGAGTGCACCATCGTCATTCCGCACTCCCGCAGCAGAAACGCCATTTCCTCTTAATTGCGTAGGCCCACTGCGCTTAGATGAGCTGTGAACGCGTGACGAACCGGTCCGGGCGCGATCAGACCAGCGACAACGACGCGAATTGTGTCCGGCTCAGCCGGTCCCACACAGGTTAGCCTGGCTCGACAAATCAAATTCCACGAGACATATGACCATTGGATGACAGCAACGAGACGAACCGGCGGCGGCGAGAAGTGGCATGGTGTGGACAAGCAGCACGTCCTGGAGGGGAAACAAGCGAAAGAGCGAGCGCAAAAGAGAGTAAGATTGTAAAAGTGCCGCGACCCGGGATCGAACGGGGACCTTCAGATCTTCAGTCTGACGCTCTCCCAACTGAGCTATCGAGGCGTCAACAATCAAACCTACCCACCTGCTCCAAAACTTAGACTTCCAATCGACAACGCATCTGACAGCCACCACTGACCAACACAAGCTTCGGCTTCCTTTCTGTCTCCCCAACGAGACATTTCACGCGCATGTCCAGGGTCATTTCGGCCCCAAGCGAGACGCCAGAGTGCACCATCGTCATTCCGCACTCCCGCAACAGAAACGCCATTTCCTCTTGATTGCGTAGGCCCACTGCGCTTAGATGAGCTGTGAACGCGTGACGAACCGGTCCGGGCGCGATCAGACCAGCGACAACGACGCGAATTGTGTCCGGCTCAGCCGGTCCCACACAGGGTTAGCCTGGCTCGACAAATCAAGTTCCACGAGACATATGACCATTGGATGACAGCAACGAGACGAACCGGCGGCGGCGAGAAGTGGCATGGTGTGGACAAGCAGCACGTCCTGGAGGGAAACAAGCGAAAGAGCGAGCGCAAAAGAGAGTAAGATTGCAAAAGTGCCGCGACCCGGGATCGAACCAGGGACCTTCAGATCTTCAGTCTGACGCTCTCCCAACTGAGCTATCGAGGCGTCAACAATCAAACCTACCCACCTGCTCCAAAACTTAGACTTCCAATCGACAACGCATCCGACAGCCACCACTGTCCAACTCAAGCTTCGGCTTCCTTTCTGTCTACCCAACGAGACATTTCACGCGCATGTCCAGGGTCATTTCGGCCCAAGCGAGACGCCAGAGTGCACCATCGTCATTCCGCACTCCCGCAGCAGAAACGCCATTTCCTCTTAATTGTGTAGGCCCACTGCGCTTAGATGAGCTGTGAACGCGTGACGAACCGGTCCGGGCGCGATCAGACCAGCGACAACGACACGAATTGTGTCCGGCTCAGCCGGTCCCACACAGGTTAGCCTGGCTCGACAAATCAAATTCCACGAGACATATGACCATTGGATGACAGCAACGAGGCGAACCGGCGGCGGGGAGAAGTGGCATGGTGTAGACAAGCAGCACGTCCTGGAGGGGAAACAAGCGAAAGAGCGAGCGCAAAAGAGAGTAAGATTGCAAAAGTGCCGCGACCCGGGATCGAACCAGGGACCTTCAGATCTTCAGTCTGACGCTCTCCCAACTGAGCTATCGAGGCGTCAACAATCAAACCTACCCACCTGCTCCAAAACTTAGACTTCCAATCGACAACGCATCCGACAGCCACCACTGTCCAACTCAAGCTTCGGCTTCCTTTCTGTCTACCCAACGAGACATTTCACGCGCATGTCCAGGGTCATTTCGGCCCAAGCGAGACGCCAGAGTGCACCATCGTCATTCCGCACTCCCGCAACAGAAACGCCATTTCCTCTTGATTGCGTCGGCCCACTGCGTTTAGATGAGCGGTGAACGCATAACGAACCGGTCCGGGCGCGATCAGACAAGCGACAACGACGCGAATTGTGTCCGGCTCAGCCGGTCCCACACAGGTTAGCCTGGCTCGACAAATCAAATTCCACGAGACATATGACCATTGGATGACAGCAACGAGGCGAACCGGCGGCGGGGAGAAGTGGCATGGTGTGGACAAGCAGCACGTCCTGGAGGGGAAACAAGCGAAAGAGCGAGCGCAAAAGAGAGTAAGATTGCAAAAGTGCCGCGACCCGGGATCGAACCAGGGACCTTCAGATCTTCAGTCTGACGCTCTCCCAACTGAGCTATCGAGGCGTCAACGATCAAACCTACCCACCTGCTCCAAACCTTAGACTTCCAATCGACAACGCATCCGACAGCCACCACTGACCAACACAAGCTTCGGCTTCCTTTCTGTCTACCCAACGAGACATTTCACGCGCATGTCCAGGGTCATTTCGGCCCAAGCGAGACGCCAGAGTGCACCATCGTCATTCCGCACTCCCGCAGCAGAAACGCCATTTTCTCTTGATTGCGTCGGCCCACTGCGTTTAGATGAGCTGTGAACGCGTGACGAACCGGTCCGGGCGCGATCAGACAAGCGACAGCGACGCGAATTGTGTCCGGCTCAGCCGGTCCCACACAGGTTAGCCTGGATCGACAAATCAAGTTCCACGAGACATATGACCATTGGATGACAGCAACGAGGCGAACCGGCGGCGGGGAGAAGTGGCATGGTGTGGACAAGCAGCACGTCCTGGAGGGGAAACAAGCGAAAGAGCGAGCGCAAAAGAGAGTAAGATTGCAAAAGTGCCGCGACCCGGGATCGAACCAGGGACCTTCAGATCTTCAGTCTGACGCTCTCCCAACTGAGCTATCGAGGCGTCAACAATCAAACCTACCCACCTGCTCCAAAACTTAGACTTCCAATCGACAACGCATCCCACAGCCACCACTGTCCAACTCAAGCTTCGGCTTCCTTTCCGTCTACCCAACGAGACATTTCACGCGCATGTCCAGGGTCATTTCGGCACAAGCGAGACGCCAGAGTGCACCATCGTCATTCCGCACTCCCGCAACAGAAACGCCATTTCCTCTTGATTGCGTCGGCCCACTGCGTTTAGATGAGCGGTGAACGCATGACGAACCGGTCCGGGCGCGATCAGACAAGCGACAGCGACGCGAATTGTGTCCGGCTCAGCCGGTCCCACACAGGTTAGCCTGGATCGACAAATCAAGTTTTACGAGACATATGACCATTGGATGACAGCAACGAGGCGAACCGGCGGCGGGGAGAAGTGGCATGGTGTGGACAAGCAGCACGTCCTGGAGGGGAAACAAGCGAAAGAGCGAGCGCAAAAGAGAGTAAGATTGCAAAAGTGCCGCGACCCGGGATCGAACCAGGGACCTTCAGATCTTCAGTCTGACGCTCTCCCAACTGAGCTATCGAGGCGTCAACAATCAAACCTACCCACCTGCTCCAAAACTTAGACTTCCAATCGACAACGCATCTGACAGCCACCACTGTCCAACTCAAGCTTCGGCTTCCTTTCTGTCTACCCAACGAGACATTTCACGCGCATGTCCAGGGTCATTTCGGCCCAAGCGAGACGCCAGAGTGCACCATCGTCATTCCGCACTCCCGCAACAGAAACGCCATTTCCTCTTGATTGCGTCGGCCCACTGCGTTTAGATGAGCGGTGAACGCATGACGAACCGGTCCGGGCGCGATCAGACAAGCGACAGCGACGCGAATTGTGTCCGGCTCAGCCGGTCCCACACAGGTTAGCCTGGATCGACAAATCAAGTTTTACGAGACATATGACCATTGGATGACAGCAACGAGGCGAACCGGCGGCGGGGAGAAGTGGCATGGTGTGGACAAGCAGCACGTCCTGGAGGGGAAACAAGCGAAAGAGCGAGCGCAAAAGAGAGTAAGATTGCAAAAGTGCCGCGACCCGGGATCGAACCAGGGACCTTCAGATCTTCAGTCTGACGCTCTCCCAACTGAGCTATCGAGGCGTCAACAATCAAACCTACCCACCTGCTCCAAAACTTAGACTTCCAATCGACAGCGCATCCGACAGCCACCACTGACCAACACAAGCTTCGGCTTCCTTTCTGTCTACCCAACGAGACATTTCACGCGCATGTCCAGGGTCATTTCGGCCCAAGCGAGACGCCAGAGTGCACCATCGTCATTCCGCACTCCCGCAACAGAAACGCCATTTTCTCTTGATTGCGTCGGCCCACTGCGTTTAGATGAGCGGTGAACGCATGACGAACCGGTCCGGGCGCGATCAGACAAGCGACAACGACGCGAATTGTGTCCGGCTCAGCCGGTCCCACACAGGTTAGCCTGGATCGACAAATCAAGTTCCACGAGACATATGACCATTGGATGACAGCAACGAGGCGAACCGGCGGCGGGGAGAAGTGGCATGGTGTGGACAAGCAGCACGTCCTGGAGGGGAAACAAGCGAAAGAGCGAGCGCAAAAGAGAGTAAGATTGCAAAAGTGCCGCGACCCGGGATCGAACCAGGGACCTTCAGATCTTCAGTCTGACGCTCTCCCACTGAGCTATCGAGGCGTCAACAATCAAACCTACCCACCTGCTCCAAAACTTAGACTTCCAATCGACAACGCATCCGACAGCCACCACTGTCCAACTCTAGCTTCGGCTTCCTTTCCGTCTACCCAACGAGACATTTCACGCGCATGTCCAGGGTCATTTCGGCCCAAGCGAGACGCCAGAGTGCACCATCGTCATTCCGCACTCCCGCAACAGAAACGCCATTTCCTCTTGATTGCGTCGGCCCACTGCGTTTAGATGAGCGGTGAACGCATAACGAACCGGTCCGGGCGCGATCAGACAAGCGACAGCGACGCGAATTGTGTCCGGCTCAGCCGGTCCCACACAGGTTAGCCTGGATCGACAAATCAAATTCCACGAGACATATGACCATTGGATGACAGCAACGAGGCGAACCGGCGGCGGGGAGAAGTGGCATGGTGTGGACAAGCAGCACGTCCTGGAGGGGAAACAAGCGAAAGAGCGAGCGCAAAAGAGAGTAAGATTGCAAAAGTGCCGCGACCCGGGATCGAACCAGGGACCTTCAGATCTTCAGTCTGACGCTCTCCCAACTGAGCTATCGAGGCGTCAACAATCAAACCTACCCACCTGCTCCAAACCTTAGACTTCCAATCGACAACGCATCCGACAGCCACCACTGTCCAACTCAAGCTTCGGCTTCCTTTCCGTCTACCCAACGAGACATTTCACGCGCATGTCCAGGGTCATTTCGGCCCAAGCGAGACGCCAGAGTGCACCATCGTCATTCCGCACTCCCGCAGCAGAAACGCCATTTCCTCTTGATTGCGTAGGCCCACTGCGCTTAGATGAGCTGTGAACGCGTGACGAACCGGTCCGAGCGCGATCAGACCAGCGACAACGACACGAACTGTTTCCGGCTCAGCCGGTCCCACACAGGTTAGCCTGGCTCGACAAATCAAGTTCCACGAGACATATGACCATTGGATGACAGCAACGAGGCGAACCGGCGGCGGGGAGAAGTGGCATGGTGTAGACAAGCAGCACGTCCTGGAGGGGAAACAAGCGAAAGAGCGAGCGCAAAAGAGAGTAAGATTGCAAAAGTGCCGCGACCCGGGATCGAACCAGGGACCTTCAGATCTTCAGTCTGACGCTCTCCCAACTGAGCTATCGAGGCGTCAACAATCAAACCTACCCACCTGCTCCAAACCTTAGACTTCTAATCGACAACGCATCCGACAGCCACCACTGTCCAGCTCAAGCTTCGGCTTCCTTTCCGTCTACCCAACGAGACATTTCACGCGCATGTCCAGGGTCATTTCGGCTCTAGCGATACGTCAGAGTGCACCATCGTCATTTCCGCACTCTCGCAGCAGAAACGCCATTTCCTCTTGATTGCGTAGGCCCACTGCGCCTTAGATGAGCTGTGAACGCGTGACGAACCGGGTCCGAGCGCGATCAGACTCAGCGACAACGACACGAAATTGTGTCCGGGCTCAGCCGGGTCCCACACAGGTTAGCCTGGCTCGACAAATCAAGTTCCACGAGACATATGACCATTGGATGACAGCAACGAGGGCGAACCGGCGGCGGGGAGAAGTGGCATGCTGTGGACAAGCAGCACGTCCTGGAGGGGAAACAAGCGAAAGAGCGAGCGCAAAAGAGAGTAAGATTGCAAAAGTGCCGCGACCCGGGATCGAACCAGGGACCTTCAGATCTTCAGTCTGACGCTCTCCCACTGAGCTATCGAGCGTCAACAATCAAACCTACCCACCTGCTCCAAAACTTAGACTGCCAATCGACAACGCATCCGACAGCCACCACTGTCCAACACAAGCTTCGGCTTCCTTTCTGTCTACCCAACGAGACATTTCACGCGCATGTCCAGGGTCATTTCGGCCCAAGCGAGACGCCAGAGTGCACCATCGTCATTCCGCACTCCCGCAACAGAAACGCCATTTCCTCTTGATTGCGTCGGCCCACTGCGTTTAGATGAGCTGTGAACGCATAACGAACCGGTCCGGGCGCGATCAGACAAGCGACAACGACGCGAATTGTGTCCGGCTCAGCCGGTCCCACACAGGTTAGCCTGGCTCGACAAATCAAATTCCACGAGACATATGACCATTGGATGACAGCAACGAGGCGAACCGGCGGCGGGGAGAAGTGGCATGGTGTGGACAAGCAGCACGTCCTGGAGGGGAAACAAGCGAAAGAGCGAGCGCAAAAGAGAGTAAGATTGCAAAAGTGCCGCGACCCGGGATCGAACCAGGGACCTTCAGATCTTCAGTCTGACGCTCTCCCAACTGAGCTATCGAGGCGTCAACAATCAAACCTACCCACCTGCTCCAAACCTTAGACTTCCAATCGACAACGCATCCGACAGCCACCACTGTCCAACTCAAGCTTCGGCTTCCTTTCTGTCTACCCAACGAGACATTTCACGCGCATGTCCAGGGTCATTTCGGCCCAAGCGAGACGCCAGAGTGCACCATCGTCATTCCGCACTCCCGCAACAGAAACGCCATTTCCTCTTGATTGCGTCGGCCCACTGCGTTTAGATGAGCGGTGAACGCATAACGAACCGGTCCGGGCGCGATCAGACAAGCGACAACGACGCGAATTGTGTCCGGCTCAGCCGGTCCCACACAGGTTAGCCTGGCTCGACAAATCAAATTCCACGAGACATATGACCATTGGATGACAGCAACGAGGCGAACCGGCGGCGGGGAGAAGTGGCATGGTGTGGACAAGCAGCACGTCCTGGAGGGGAAACAAGCGAAAGAGCGAGCGCAAAAGAGAGTAAGATTGCAAAAGTGCCGCGACCCGGGATCGAACCAGGGACCTTCAGATCTTCAGTCTGACGCTCTCCCAACTGAGCTATCGAGGCGTCACAATCAAACCTACCCACTGCTCCAAATCTTAGACTTGCATCGACAACGCATCTGACAGCCACCACTGTCAACACAAGCTTCGGCTTCCTTTCTGTCTACCCAACGAGACATTTCACGCGCATGTCCAGGGTCATTTCGGCACAAGCGAGACGCCAGAGTGCACCATCGTCATTCCGCACTCCCGCAACAGAAACGCCATTTTCTCTTGATTGCGTCGGCCCACTGCGTTTAGATGAGCGGTGAACGCATGACGAACCGGTCCGGGCGCGATCAGACAAGCGACAACGACGCGAATTGTGTCCGGCTCAGCCGGTCCCACACAGGTTAGCCTGGATCGACAAATCAAGTTCCACGAGACATATGACCATTGGATGACAGCAACGAGGCGAACCGGCGGCGGGGAGAAGTGGCATGGTGTGGACAAGCAGCACGTCCTGGAGGGGAAACAAGCGAAAGAGCGAGCGCAAAAGAGAGTAAGATTGCAAAAGTGCCGCGACCCGGGATCGAACCAGGGACCTTCAGATCTTCAGTCTGACGCTCTCCCAACTGAGCTATCGAGGCGTCAACAATCAAACCTACCCACCTGCTCCAAACCTTAGACTTCCAATCGACAACGCATCCGACAGCCACCACTGACCAACACAAGCTTCGGCTTCCTTTCTGTCTACCCAACGAGACATTTCACGCGCATGTCCAGGGTCATTTCGGCCCAAGCGAGACGCCAGAGTGCACCATCGTCATTCCGCACTCTCGCAGCAGAAACGCCATTTCCTCTTGATTGCGTAGGCCCACTGCGCTTAGATGAGCTGTGAACGCGTGACGAACCGGTCCGGGCGCGATCAGACCAGCGACAACGACGCGAATTGTGTCCGGCTCAGCCGGTCCCACACAGGTTAGCCTGGCTCGACAAATCAAGTTCCACGAGACATATGACCATTGGATGACAGCAACGAGGCGAACCGGCGGCGGGGAGAAGTGGCATGGTGTGGACAAGCAGCACGTCCTGGAGGGGAAACAAGCGAAAGAGCGAGCGCAAAAGAGAGTAAGATTGCAAAAGTGCCGCGACCCGGGATCGAACCAGGGACCTTCAGATCTTCAGTCTGACGCTCTCCCAACTGAGCTATCGAGGCGTCAACAATCAAACCTACCCACCTGCTCCAAAACTTAGACTTTTAATCGACAACGCATCCGACAGCCACCACTGTCCAACTCTAGCTTCGGCTTCCTTTCCGTCTACCCAACGAGACATTTCACGCGCAGGTCCAGGGTCATTTCGGCCCAAGCGAGACGCCAGAGTGCACCATCGTCATTCCGCACTCCCGCAGCAGAAACGCCATTTCCTCTTGATTGCGTAGGCCCACTGCGCTTAGATGAGCTGTGAACGCGTGACGAACCGGTCCGGGCGCGATCAGACCAGCGACAACGACGCGAATTGTGTCCGGCTCAGCCGGTCCCACACAGGTTAGCCTGGCTCGACAAATCAAGTTCCACGAGACATATGACCATTGGATGACAGCAACGAGACGAACCGGCGGCGGGGAGAAGTGGCATGGTGTGGACAAGCAGCACGTCCTGGAGGGAAACAAGCGAAAGAGCGAGCGCAAAAGAGAGTAAGATTGCAAAAGTGCCGCGACCCGGGATCGAACCAGGGACCTTCAGATCTTCAGTCTGACGCTCTCCCAACTGAGCTATCGAGGCGTCAACAATCAAACCTACCCACCTGCTCCAAAACTTAGACTTCCAATCGACAACGCATCCGACAGCCACCACTGTCCAACTCAAGCTTCGGCTTCCTTTCTGTCTACCCAACGAGACATTTCACGCGCATGTCCAGGGTCATTTCGGCCCAAGCGAGACGCCAGAGTGCACCATCGTCATTCCGCACCCCCGCAACAGAAACGCCATTTCCTCTTGATTGCGTCGGCCCACTGCGTTTAGATGAGCGGTGAACGCATGACGAACCGGTCCGGGCGCGATCAGACAAGCGACAACGACGCGAATTGTGTCCGGCTCAGCCGGTCCCACACAGGTTAGCCTGGCTCGACAAATCAAATTCCACGAGACATATGACCATTGGATGACAGCAACGAGGCGAACCGGCGGCGGGGAGAAGTGGCATGCTGTGGACAAGCAGCACGTCCTGGAGGGGAAACAAGCGAAAGAGCGAGCGCAAAAGAGAGTAAGATTGCAAAAGTGCCGCGACCCGGGATCGAACCAGGGACCTTCAGATCTTCAGTCTGACGCTCTCCCAACTGAGCTATCGAGGCGTCAACAATCAAACCTACCCACCTGCTCCAAAACTTAGACTTCCAATCGACAGCGCATCCGACAGCCACCACTGACCAACACAAGCTTCGGCTTCCTTTCTGTCTACCCAACGAGACATTTCACGCGCATGTCCAGGGTCATTTCGGCCCAAGCGAGACGCCAGAGTGCACCATCGTCATTCCGCACCCCCGCAACAGAAACGCCATTTCCTCTTGATTGCGTCGGCCCACTGCGTTTAGATGAGCGGTGAACGCATGACGAACCGGTCCGGGCGCGATCAGACAAGCGACAACGACGCGAATTGTGTCCGGCTCAGCCGGTCCCACACAGGTTAGCCTGGCTCGACAAATCAAATTCCACGAGACATATGACCATTGGATGACAGCAACGAGGCGAACCGGCGGCGGGGAGAAGTGGCATGGTGTGGACAAGCAGCACGTCCTGGAGGGGAAACAAGCGAAAGAGCGAGCGCAAAAGAGAGTAAGATTGCAAAAGTGCCGCGACCCGGGATCGAACCAGGGACCTTCAGATCTTCAGTCTGACGCTCTCCCAACTGAGCTATCGAGGCGTCAACAATCAAACCTACCCACCTGCTCCAAAACTTAGACTTCCAATCGACAACGCATCCGACAGCCACCACTGTCCAACACAAGCTTCGGCTTCCTTTCTGTCTACCCAACGAGACATTTCACGCGCATGTCCAGGGTCATTTCGGCCCAAGCGAGACGCCAGAGTGCACCATCGTCATTCCGCACTCCCGCAACAGAAACGCTATTTCCTCTTGATTGCGTCGGCCCACTGCGTTTAGATGAGCGGTGAACGCATAACGAACCGGTCCGGGCGCGATCAGACAAGCGACAACGACACGAATTGTGTCCGGCTCAGCCGGTCCCACACAGGTTAGCCTGGCTCGACAAATCAAGTTCCACGAGACATATGACCATTGGATGACAGCAACGAGGCGAACCGGCGGCGGGGAGAAGTGGCATGCTGTGGACAAGCAGCACGTCCTGGAGGGGAAATAAGCGAAAGAGCGAGCGCAAAAGAGAGTAAGATTGCAAAAGTGCCGCGACCCGGGATCGAACCAGGGACCTTCAGATCTTCAGTCTGACGCTCTCCCAACTGAGCTATCGAGGCGTCAACAATCAAACCTACCCACCTGCTCCAAACCTTAGACTTCCAATCGACAACGCATCCGACAGCCACCACTGTCCAACTCAAGCTTCGGCTTCCTTTTCTGTCTACCCAACGAGACATTTCACGCGCATGTCCAGGGTCATTTCGGCCCAAGCGAGACGCCAGAGTGCACCATCGTCATTCCGCACTCCCGCAACAGAAACGCCATTTCCTCTTGATTGCGTCGGCCCACTGCGTTTAGATGAGCGGTGAACGCATGACGAACCGGTCCGGGCGCGATCAGACAAGCGACAACGACGCGAATTGTGTCCGGCTCAGCCGGTCCCACACAGGTTAGCCTGGTTCGACAAATCAAATTCCACGAGACATATGACCATTGGATGACAGCAACGAGGCGAACCGGCGGCGGGGAGAAGTGGCATGCTGTGGACAAGCAGCACGTCCTGGAGGGGAAACAAGCGAAAGAGCGAGCGCAAAAGAGAGTAAGATTGCAAAAGTGCCGCGACCCGGGATCGAACCAGGGACCTTCAGATCTTCAGTCTGACGCTCTCCCAACTGAGCTATCGAGGCGTCAACAATCAAACCTACCCACCTGCTCCAAACCTTAGACTTCCAATCGACAACGCATCCGACAGCCACCACTGACCAACACAAGCTTCGGCTTCCTTTCTGTCTACCCAACGAGACATTTCACGCGCATGTCCAGGGTCATTTCGGCCCAAGCGAGACGCCAGAGTGCACCATCGTCATTCCGCACTCCCGCAACAGAAACGCCATTTTCTCTTGATTGCGTCGGCCCACTGCGTTTAGATGAGCGGTGAACGCATGACGAACCGGTCCGGGCGCGATCAGACAAGCGACAACGACGCGAATTGTGTCCGGCTCAGCCGGTCCCACACAGGTTAGCCTGGCTCGACAAATCAAGTTCCACGAGACATATGACCATTGGGATGACAGCAACGAGGCGAACCGGCGGCGGGGAGAAGTGGCATGCTGTGGACAAGCAGCACGTCCTGACGGGAAACAAGCGAAAGAGCGAGCGCAAAGAGAGTAAGATTGCAAAGTGCCGCGACCCGGGATCGAACCAGGGACCTTCAGATCTCAGTCTGACGCTCTCCTAACTGAGCTATCGAGGCGTCAACAATCAAACCTACCCACCTGCTCCAAAACTTAGACTTCCAATCGACAACGCATCTGACAGCCACCACTGACCAACACAAGCTTCAACTTCCTTTCTGTCTACCCAACGAGACATTTCACGCGCATGTCCAGGGTCATTTCGGCCCAAGCGAGACGCCAGAGTGCACCATCGTCATTCCGCACCCCCGCAACAGAAACGCCATTTCCTCTTGATTGCGTCGGCCCACTGCGTTTAGATGAGCGGTGAACGCATGACGAACCGGTCCGGGCGCGATCAGACAAGCGACAACGACGCGAATTGTGTCCGGCTCAGCCGGTCCCACACAGGTTAGCCTGGCTCGACAAATCAAGTTCCACGAGACATATGACCATTGGATGACAGCAACGAGGCGAACCGGCGGCGGGGAGAAGTGGCATGCTGTGGACAAGCAGCACGTCCTGGAGGGGAAACAAGCGAAAGAGCGAGCGCAAAAGAGAGTAAGATTGCAAAAGTGCCGCGACCCGGGATCGAACCAGGGACCTTCAGATCTTCAGTCTGACGCTCTCCCAACTGAGCTATCGAGGCGTCAACAATCAAACCTACCCACCTGCTCCAAAACTTAGACTTCCAATCGACAGCGCATCCGACAGCCACCACTGACGAACACAAGCTTCGGCTTCCTTTCTGTCTACCCAACGAGACATTTCACGCGCATGTCCAGGGTCATTTCGGCCCAAGCGAGACGCCAGAGTGCACCATCGTCATTCCGCACTCCCGCAGCAGAAACGCCATTTCCTCTTAATTGCGTAGGCCCACTGCGCTTAGATGAGCTGTGAACGCGTGACGAACCGGTCCGGGCGCGATCAGACAAGCGACAACGACGCGAATTGTGTCCGGCTCAGCCGGTCCCACACAGGTTAGCCTGGATCGACAAATCAAGTTCCACGAGACATATGACCATTGGATGACAGCAACGAGGCGAACCGGCGGCGGGGAGAAGTGGCATGCTGTGGACAAGCAGCACGTCCTGGAGGGGAAACAAGCGAAAGAGCGAGCGCAAAAGAGAGTAAGATTGCAAAAGTGCCGCGACCCGGGATCGAACCAGGGACCTTCAGATCTTCAGTCTGACGCTCTCCCAACTGAGCTATCGAGGCGTCAACAATCAAACCTACCCACCTGCTCCAAAACTTAGACTTCCAATCGACAGCGCATCCGACAGCCACCACTGACCAACACAAGCTTTCGGCTTCCTTTCTGTCTACCCAAACGAGACATTTCACGCGCATGTCCAGGGTCATTTCGGCCCAAGCGAGACCGCCAGAGTGCACCATCGTCATTTCGCACTCCCGCAACAGAAACGCCATTTTCTCTTGATTGCGTCGGCCCACTGCGTTTAGATGAGCGGTGAACGCATAACGAACCGGTCCGGGCGCGATCAGACAAGCGACAACGACGCGAATTGTGTCCGGCTCAGCCGGTCCCACACAGGTTAGCCTGGCTCGACAAATCAAATTCCACGAGACATATGACCATTGGATGACAGCAACGAGGCGAACCGGCGGCGGGGAGAAGTGGCATGGTGTGGACAAGCAGCACGTCCTGGAGGGGAAACAAGCGAAAGAGCGAGCGCAAAAGAGAGTAAGATTGCAAAAGTGCCGCGACCCGGGATCGAACCAGGGACCTTCAGATCTTCAGTCTGACGCTCTCCCAACTGAGCTATCGAGGCGTCAACAATCAAACCTACCCACCTGCTCCAAAACTTAGACTTCCAATCGACAACGCATCCGACAGCCACCACTGACCAACACAAGCTTCGGCTTCCTTTCTGTCTACCCAACGAGACATTTCACGCGCATGTCCAGGGTCATTTCGGCCCAAGCGAGACGCCAGAGTGCACCATCGTCATTCCGCACTCCCGCAACAGAAACGCCATTTCCTCTTGATTGCGTCGGCCCACTGCGTTTAGATGAGCGGTGAACGCATAACGAACCGGTCCGGGCGCGATCAGACAAGCGACAACGACGCGAATTGTGTCCGGCTCAGCCGGTCCCACACAGGTTAGCCTGGCTCGACAAATCAAATTCCACGAGACATATGACCATTGGATGACAGCAACGAGGCGAACCGGCGGCGGGAAGAAGTGACATGCTGTGGACAAGCAGCACGTCCTGGAGGGGAAACAAGCGAAAGAGCGAGCGCAAAAGAGAGTAAGATTGCAAAAGTGCCGCGACCCGGGATCGAACCAGGGACCTTCCGATCTTCAGTCTGACGCTCTCCCAACTGAGCTATCGAGGCGTCAACAATCAAACCTACCCACCTGCTCCAAAACTTAGACTTCCAATCGACAACGCATCCGACAGCCACCACTGACCAACACAAGCTTCGGCTTCCTTTCTGTCTACCCAACGAGACATTTCACGCGCATGTCCAGGGTCATTTCGGCCCAAGCGAGACGCCAGAGTGCACCATCGTCATTCCGCACTCCCGCAACAGAAACGCCATTTTCTCTTGATTGCGTCGGCCCACTGCGTTTAGATGAGCGGTGAACGCATGACGAACCGGTCCGGGCGCGATCAGACAAGCGACAACGACGCGAATTGTGTCCGGCTCAGCCGGTCCCACACAGGTTAGCCTGGCTCGACAAATCAAGTTCCACGAGACATATGACCATTGGATGACAGCAACGAGGCGAACCGGCGGCGGGGAGAAGTGGCATGGTGTGGACAAGCAGCACGTCCTGGAGGGGAAACAAGCGAAAGAGCGAGCGCAAAAGAGAGTAAGATTGCAAAAGTGCCGCGACCCGGGATCGAACCAGGGACCTTCAGATCTTCAGTCTGACGCTCTCCCAACTGAGCTATCGAGGCGTCAACAATCAAACCTACCCACCTGCTCCAAAACTTAGACTTCCAATCGACAACGCATCCGACAGCCACCACTGACCAACACAAGCTTCGGCTTCCTTTCTGTCTACCCAACGAGACATTTCACGCGCATGTCCAGGGTCATTTCGGCCCAAGCGAGACGCCAGAGTGCACCATCGTCATTCCGCACTCCCGCAACAGAAACGCCATTTCCTCTTGATTGCGTCGGCCCACTGCGTTTAGATGAGCGGTGAACGCATAACGAACCGGTCCGGGCGCGATCAGACAAGCGACAACGACGCGAATTGTGTCCGGCTCAGCCGGTCCCACACAGGTTAGCCTGGCTCGACAAATCAAATTCCACGAGACATATGACCATTGGATGACAGCAACGAGGCGAACCGGCGGCGGGGAGAAGTGGCATGCTGTGGACAAGCAGCACGTCCTGGAGGGGAAACAAGCGAAAGAGCGAGCGCAAAAGAGAGTAAGATTGCAAAAGTGCCGCGACCCGGGATCGAACCAGGGACCTTCAGATCTTCAGTCTGACGCTCTCCCAACTGAGCTATCGAGGCGTCAACAATCAAACCTACCCACCTGCTCCAAACCTTAGACTTCCAATCGACAACGCATCCGACAGCCACCACTGACCAACACAAGCTTCGGCTTCCTTTCTGTCTACCCAACAAGACATTTCACGCGCATGTCCAGGGTCATTTCGGCCCAAGCGAGACGCCAGAGTGCACCATCGTCATTCCGCACTCCCGCAACAGAAACGCCATTTCCTCTTGATTGCGTCGGCCCACTGCGTTTAGATGAGCGGTGAACGCATAACGAACCGGTCCGGGCGCGATCAGACAAGCGACAACGACGCGAATTGTGTCCGGCTCAGCCGTCCCACACAGGTTAGCCTGGCTCGACAAATCAAATTCCACGAGACATATGACCATTGGATGACAGCAACGAGGCGAACCGGCAGCGGGGGAGACCGTGGCATGGTGTAGACAAGCAGCACGTCCTGGAGGGGAAACAAGCGAAAGAGCGAGCGCAAAAGAGAGTAAGATTGCAAAAGTGCCGCGACCCGGGATCGAACCAGGGACCTTCAGATCTTCAGTCTGACGCTCTCCCAACTGAGCTATCGAGGCGTCAACAATCAAACCTACCCACCTGCTCCAAACCTTAGACTTCCAATCGACAACGCATCCGACAGCCACCACTGTCCAACTCAAGCTTCGGCTTCCTTTCCGTCTACCCAACGAGACATTTCACGCGCATGTCCAGGGTCATTTCGGCCCAAGCGAGACGCCAGAGTGCACCATCGTCATTCCGCACTCCCGCAACAGAAACGCCATTTCCTCTTGATTGCGTAGGCACACTGCGCTTAGATGAGCTGTGAACGCGTGACGAACCGGTCCGGGCGCGATCAGACCAGCGACAACGACACGAATTGTGTCCGGCTCAGCCGGTCCCACACAGGTTAGCCTGGCTCGACAAATCAAGTTCCACGAGACATATGACCATTGGATGACAGCAACGAGGCGAACCGGCGGCGGGGAGAAGTGGCATGGTGTAGACAAGCAGCACGTCCTGGAGGGGAAACAAGCGAAAGAGCGAGCGCAAAAGAGAGTAAGATTGCAAAAGTGCCGCGACCCGGGATCGAACCAGGGACCTTCAGATCTTCAGTCTGACGCTCTCCCAACTGAGCTATCGAGGCGTCAACAATCAAACCTACCCACCTGCTCCAGAACTTAGACTTCTAATCGACAACGCATCCGACAGCCACCACTGTCCAACTCAAGCTTCGGCTTCCTTTCTGTCTACCCAACGAGACATTTCACGCGCATGTCCAGGGTCATTTCGGCCCAAGCGAGACGCCAGAGTGCACCATCGTCATTCCGCACTCCCGCAACAGAAACGCCATTTCCTCTTGATTGCGTCGGCCCACTGCGTTTAGATGAGCTGTGAACGCGTGACGAACCGGTCCGGGCGCGATCAGACAAGCGACAACGACGCGAATTGTGTCCGGCTCAGCCGGTCCCACACAGGTTAGCCTGGCTCGACAAATCAAATTCCACGAGACATATGACCATTGGATGACAGCAACGAGGCGAACCGGCGGCGGGGAGAAGTGGCATGGTGTGGACAAGCAGCACGTCCTGGAGGGGAAACAAGCGAAAGAGCGAGCGCAAAAGAGAGTAAGATTGCAAAAGTGCCGCGACCCGGGATCGAACCAGGGACCTTCAGATCTTCAGTCTGACGCTCTCCCAACTGAGCTATCGAGGCGTCAACAATCGAACCTACCCACCTGCTTCAAAACTTAGACTTCCAATCGACAACGCATCCGACAGCCACCACTGTCCAACACAAGCTTCGGCTTCCTTTCTGTCTACCCAACGAGACATTTCACGCGCATGTCCAGGGTCATTTCGGCCCAAGCGAGACGCCAGAGTGCACCATCGTCATTCCGCACCCCCGCAACAGAAACGCCATTTCCTCTTGATTGCGTCGGCCCACTGCGTTTAGATGAGCGGTGAACGCATGACGAACCGGTCCGGGCGCGATCAGACAAGCGACAACGACGCGAATTGTGTCCGGCTCAGCCGGTCCCACACAGGTTAGCCTGGCTCGACAAATCAAATTCCACGAGACATATGACCATTGGATGACAGCAACGAGGCGAACCGGCGGCGGGGAGAAGTGGCATGCTGTGGACAAGCAGCACGTCCTGGAGGGGAAACAAGCGAAAGAGCGAGCGCAAAAGAGAGTAAGATTGCAAAAGTGCCGCGACCCGGGATCGAACCAGGGACCTTCAGATCTTCAGTCTGACGCTCTCCCAACTGAGCTATCGAGGCGTCAACAATCAAACCTACCCACCTGCTCCAAAACTTAGACTTCCAATCGACAACGCATCTGACAGCCACCACTGTCCAACACAAGCTTCGGCTTCCTTTCTGTCTACCCAACGAGACATTTCACGCGCATGTCCAGGGTCATTTCGGCCCAAGCGAGACGCCAGAGTGCACCATCGTCATTCCGCACTCCCGCAACAGAAACGCCATTTCCTCTTGATTGCGTAGGCTCACTGCGCTTAGATGAGCTGTGAACGCGTGACGAACCGGTCCGGGCGCGATCAGACCAGCGACAACGACGCGAATTGTGTCCGGCTCAGCCGGTCCCACACAGGTTAGCCTGGCTCGACAAATCAAATTCCACGAGACATATGACCATTGGATGACAGCAACGAGACGAACCGGCGGCGGGGAGAAGTGGCATGGTGTGGACAAGCAGCACGTCCTGGAGGGGGAACAAGCGAAAGAGCGAGCGCAAAAGAGAGTAAGATTGCAAAAGTGCCGCGACCCGGGATCGAACCAGGGACCTTCAGATCTTCAGTCTGACGCTCTCCCAACTGAGCTATCGAGGCGTCAGCAATCAAACCTACCCACCTGCTCCAAAACTTAGACTTCCAATCGACAGCGCATCCGACAGCCACCACTGACCAACACAAGCTTCGGCTTCCTTTCTGTCTACCCAACGAGACATTTCACGCGCATGTCCAGGGTCATTTCGGCACAAGCGAGACGCCAGAGTGCACCATCGTCATTCCGCACTCCCGCAACAGAAACGCCATTTCCTCTTGATTGCGTCGGCCCACTGCGTTTAGATGAGCGGTGAACGCATGACGAACCGGTCCGGGCGCGATCAGACAAGCGACAACGACGCGAATTGTGTCCGGCTCAGCCGGTCCCACACAGGTTAGCCTGGATCGACAAATCAAATTCCACGAGACATATGACTATTGGATGACAGCAACGAGGCGAACCGGCGGCGGGGAGAAGTGGCATGGTGTGGACAAGCAGCACGTCCTGGAGGGGAAACAAGCGAAAGAGCGAGCGCAAAAGAGAGTAAGATTGCAAAAGTGCCGCGACCCGGGATCGACCCAGGGACCTTCAGATCTTCAGTCTGACGCTCTCCCAACTGAGCTATCGAGGCGTCAACAATCAAACCTACCCACCTGCTCCAAAACTTAGACTTCCAATCGACAACGCATCTGACAGCCACCACTGACCAACACAAGCTTCGGCTTCCTTTCTGTCTACCCAACGAGACATTTCACGCGCATGTCCAGGGTCATTTCGGCCCAAGCGAGACACCAGAGTGCACCATCGTCATTCCGCACTCCCGCAACAGAAACGCCATTTCCTCTTGATTGCGTAGGCCTACTGGGCTTATGAGCTGTGAACGCGTGACGAACCGGTCCGGGCGCGATCAGACCAGCGACAGCGACGCGAATTGTGTCGGCTCAGCCGGTCCCACACAGGTTAGCCTGGATCGACAAATCAAATTCCACGAGACATATGACCATTGGATGACAGCAACGAGACGAACCGGCGGCGGCGAGAAGTGGCATGGTGTGGACAAGCAGCACGTCCTGGAGGGAAACAAGCGAAAGAGCGAGCGCAAAAGAGAGTAAGATTGCAAAAGTGCCGCGACCCGGGATCGAACGGGGACCTTCAGATCTTCAGTCTGACGCTCTCCCAACTGAGCTATCGAGGCGTCAACAATCAAACCTACCCACCTGCTCCAAAACTTAGACTTCCAATCGACAACGCATCTGACAGCCACCACTGACCAACACAAGCTTCGGCTTCCTTTCTGTCTACCCAACGAGACATTTCACGCGCATGTCCAGGGTCATTTCGGCACAAGCGAGACGCCAGAGTGCACCATCGTCATTCCGCACTCCCGCAACAGAAACGCCATTTTCTCTTGATTGCGTCGGCCCACTGCATTTAAATGAGCGGTGAACGCATGACGAACCGGTCCGGGCGCGATCAGACAAGCGACAACGACGCGAATTGTGTCCGGCTCAGCCGGTCCCACACAGGTTAGCCTGGCTCGACAAATCAAATTCCACGAGACATATGACCATTGGATGACAGCAACGAGGCGAACCGGCGGCGGGGAGAAGTGACATGCTGTGGACAAGCAGCACGTCCTGGAGGGGAAACAAGCGAAAGAGCGAGCGCAAAAGAGAGTAAGATTGCAAAAGTGCCGCGACCCGGGATCGAGCGGGGACCTTCAGATCTTCAGTCTGACGCTCTCCCAACTGAGCTATCGAGGCGTCAACAATCAAACCTACCCACCTGCTCCAAAACTTAGACTTCCAATCGACAACGCATCTGACAGCCACCACTGACCAACACAAGCTTCGGCTTCCTTTCTGTCTACCCAACGAGACATTTCACGCGCATGTCCCGGGTCATTTCGGCCCAAGCGAGACGCCAGAGTGCACCATCGTCATTCCGCACTCCCGCAACAGAAACGCCATTTCCTCTTGATTGCGTCGGCCCACTGCGTTTAGATGAGCTGTGAACGCATGACGAACCGGTCCGGGCGCGATCAGACAAGCGACAACGACGCGAATTGTGTCCGGCTCAGCCGGTCCCACACAGGTTAGCCTGGCTCGACAAATCAAATTCCACGAGACATATGACCATTGGATGACAGCAACGAGGCGAACCGGCGGCGGGGAGAAGTGGCATGCTGTGGACAAGCAGCACGTCCTGGAGGGGAAACAAGCGAAAGAGCGAGCGCAAAAGAGAGTAAGATTGCAAAAGTGCCGCGACCCGGGATCGAACCAGGGACCTTCAGATCTTCAGTCTGACGCTCGCCCAACTGAGCTATCGAGGCGTCAACAATCAAACCTACCCACCTGCTCCAAAACTTAGACTTCCAATCGACAACGCATCCGACAGCCACCACTGACCAACACAAGCTTCAACTTCCTTTCTGTCTACCCAACGAGACATTTCACGCGCATGTCCAGGGTCATTTCGGCCCAAGCGAGACGCCAGAGTGCACCATCGTCATTCCGCACTCCCGCAACAGAAACGCCATTTTCTCTTGATTGCGTCGGCCCACTGCGTTTAAATGAGCGGTGAACGCATGACGAACCGGTCCGGGCGCGATCAGACCAGCGACAACGACACGAATTGTGTCCGGCTCAGCCGGTCCCACACAGGTTAGCCTGGCTCGACAAATCAAGTTCCACGAGACATATGACCATTGGATGACAGCAACGAGGCGAACCGGCGGCGGGGAGAAGTGGCATGGTGTAGACAAGCAGCACGTCCTGGAGGGGAAACAAGCGAAAGAGCGAGCGCAAAAGAGAGTAAGATTGCAAAAGTGCCGCGACCCGGGATCGAACCAGGGACCTTCAGATCTTCAGTCTGACGCTCTCCCAACTGAGCTATCGAGGCGTCAACAATCAAACCTACCCACCTGCTCCAAAACTTAGACTTCCAATAGACAACGCATCCGACAGCCACCACTGACCAACACAAGCTTCGGCTTCCTTTCTGTCTACCCAACGAGACATTTCACGCGCATGTCCAGGGTCATTTCGGCCCAAGCGAGACGCCAGAGTGCACCATCGTCATTCCGCACTCCCGCAACAGAAACGCCATTTTCTCTTGATTGCGTCGGCCCACTGCGTTTAGATGAGCGGTGAACGCGTGACGAACCGGTCCGGGCGCGATCAGACCAGCGACAACGACGCGAATTGTGTCCGGCTCAGCCGGTCCCACACAGGTTAGCCTGGCTCGACAAATCAAATTCCACGAGACATATGACCATTGGATGACAGCAACGAGGCGAACCGGCGGCGGGGAGAAGTGGCATGGTGTGGACAAGCAGCACGTCCTGGAGGGGAAACAAGCGAAAGAGCGAGCGCAAAAGAGAGTAAGATTGCAAAAGTGCCGCGACCCGGGATCGAACCAGGGACCTTCAGATCTTCAGTCTGACGCTCTCCCAACTGAGCTATCGAGGCGTCAACAATCAAACCTACCCACCTGCTCCAAAACTTAGACTTCCAATCGACAGCGCATCCGACAGTCACCACTGACCAACACAAGCTTCGGCTTCCTTTCTGTCTACCCAACGAGACATTTCACGCGCATGTCCCGGGTCATTTCGGCCCAAGCGAGACGCCAGAGTGCACCATCGTCATTCCGCACTCCCGCAACAGAAACGCCATTTCCTCTTGATTGCGTCGGCCCACTGCGTTTAGATGAGCGTGAACGCATGACGAACCGGTCCGGGCGCGATCAGACAAGCGACAACGACGCGAATTGTGTCCGGCTCAGCCGGTCCCACACAGGTTAGCCTGGCTCGACAAATCAAATTCCACGAGACATATGACCATTGGATGACAGCAACGAGGCGAACCGGCGGCGGGGAGAAGTGGCATGCTGTGGACAAGCAGCACGTCCTGGAGGGGCAACAAGCGAAAGAGCGAGCGCAAAAGAGAGTAAGATTGCAAAAGTGCCGCGACCCGGGATCGAACCAGGGACCTTCAGATCTTCAGTCTGACGCTCTCCCAACTGAGCTATCGAGGCGTCAACGATCAAACCTACCCACCTGCTCCAAAACTTAGACTTCCAATCGACAACGCATCCGACAGCCACCACTGTCCAACTCAAGCTTCGGCTTCCTTTCCGTCTACCCAACGAGACATTTCACGCGCATGTCCAGGGTCATTTCGGCCCAAGCGAGACGCCAGAGTGCACCATCGTCATTCCGCACTCCCGCAACAGAAACGCCATTTCCTCTTGATTGCGTAGGCCCACTGCGCTTAGATGAGCTGTGAACGCGTGACGAACCGGTCCGGGCGCGATCAGACCAGCGACAACGACACGAATTGTGTCCGGCTCAGCCGATCCCACACAGGTTAGCCTGGCTCGACAAATCAAGTTCCACGAGACATATGACCATTGGATGACAGCAACGAGGCGAACCGGCGGCGGGGAGAAGTGGCATGGTGTGGACAAGCAGCACGTCCTGGAGGGGAAACAAGCGAAAGAGCGAGCGCAAAAGAGAGTAAGATTGCAAAAGTGCCGCGACCCGGGATCGAACCAGGGACCTTCAGATCTTCAGTCTGACGCTCTCCCAACTGAGCTATCGAGGCGTCAACAATCAAACCTACCCACCTGCTCCAAAACTTAGACTTCCAATCGACAACGCATCCGACAGCCACCACTGTCCAACTCAAGCTTCGGCTTCCTTTCCGTCTACCCAACGAGACATTTCACGCGCATGTCCAGGGTCATTTCGGCCCAAGCGAGACGCCAGAGTGCACCATCGTCATTCCGCACTCCCGCAACAGAAACGCCATTTCCTCTTGATTGCGTAGGCCCACTGCGCTTAGATGAGCTGTGAACGCGTGACGAACCGGTCCGGGCGCGATCAGACCAGCGACAACGACACGAATTGTGTCCGGCTCAGCCGGTCCCACACAGGTTAGCCTGGCTCGACAAATCAAGTTCCACGAGACATATGACCATTGGATGACAGCAACGAGGCGAACCGGCGGCGGGGAGAAGTGGCTTGGTGTGGACAAGCAGCACGTCCTGGAGGGGAAACAAGCGAAAGAGCGAGCGCAAAAGAGAGTAAGATTGCAAAAGTGCCGCGACCCGGGATCGAACCAGGGACCTTCAGATCTTCAGTCTGACGCTCTCCCAACTGAGCTATCGAGGCGTCAACAATCAAACCTACCCACCTGCTCCAAAACTTAGACTTCCAATCGACAACGCATCCGACAGCCACCACTGTCCAACTCAAGCTTCGGCTTCCTTTCCGTCTACCCAACGAGACATTTCACGCGCATGTCCAGGGTCATTTCGGCCCAAGCGAGACGCCAGAGTGCACCATCGTCATTCCGCACTCCCGCAGCAGAAACGCCATTTCCTCTTGATTGCGTAGGCCCACTGCGCTTAGATGAGCTGTGAACGCGTGACGAACCGGTCCGGGCGCGATCAGACCAGCGACAACGACGCGAATTGTGTCCGGCTCAGCCGGTCCCACACAGGTTAGCCTGGCTCGACAAATCAAGTTCCACGAGACATATGACCATTGGATGACAGCAACGAGGCGAACCGGCGGCGGGGAGAAGTGGCATGGTGTGGACAAGCAGCACGTCCTGGAGGGGAAACAAGCGAAAGAGCGAGCGCAAAAGAGAGTAAGATTGCAAAAGTGCCGCGACCCGGGATCGAACCAGGGACCTTCAGATCTTCAGTCTGACGCTCTCCCAACTGAGCTATCGAGGCGTCAACAATCAAACCTACCCACCTGCTCCAAAACTTAGACTTCCAATCGACAACGCATCCGACAGCCACCACTGTCCAACTCAAGCTTCGGCTTTCTTTCCGTCTACCCAACGAGACATTTCACGCGCATGTCCAGGGTCATTTCGGCCCAAGCGAGACGCCAGAGTGCACCATCGTCATTCCGCACTCCCGCAGCAGAAACGCCATTTCCTCTTGATTGCGTAGGCCCACTGCGCTTAGATGAGCTGTGAACGCGTGACGAACCGGTCCGGGCGCGATCAGACCAGCGACAACGACACGAATTGTGTCCGGCTCAGCCGGTCCCACACAGGTTAGCCTGGCTCGACAAATCAAGTTCCACGAGACATATGACCATTGGATGACAGCAACGAGGCGAACCGGCGGCGGGGAGAAGTGGCATGGTGTAGACAAGCAGCACGTCCTGGAGGGGAAACAAGCGAAAGAGCGAGCGCAAAAGAGAGTAAGATTGCAAAAGTGCCGCGACCCGGGATCGAACCAGGGACCTTCAGATCTTCAGTCTGACGCTCTCCCAACTGAGCTATCGAGGCGTCAACAATCAAACCTACCCACCTGCTCCAAAACTTAGACTTCCAATCGACAACGCATCCGACAGCCACCACTGTCCAACTCAAGCTTCGGCTTCCTTTCCGTCTACCCAACGAGACATTTCACGCGCATGTCCAGGGTCATTTCGGCCCAAGCGAGACGCCAGAGTGCACCATCGTCATTCCGCACTCCCGCAGCAGAAACGCCATTTCCTCTTGATTGCGTAGGCCCACTGCGCTTAAATGAGCTGTGAACGCGTGACGAACCGGTCCGGGCGCGATCAGACCAGCGACAACGACGCGAATTGTGTCCGGCTCAGCCGGTCCCACACAGGTTAGCCTGGCTCGACAAATCAAGTTCCACGAGACATATGACCATTGGATGACAGCAACGAGGCGAACCGGCGGCGGGGAGAAGTGGCATGGTGTGGACAAGCAGCACGTCCTGGAGGGGAAACAAGCGAAAGAGCGAGCGCAAAAGAGAGTAAGATTGCAAAAGTGCCGCGACCCGGGATCGAACCAGGGACCTTCAGATCTTCAGTCTGACGCTCTCCCAACTGAGCTATCGAGGCGTCAACGATCAAACCTACCCACCTGCTCCAAACCTTAGACTTCCAATCGACAACGCATCCGACAGCCACCACTGTCCAGCTCAAGCTTCGGCTTCCTTTCCGTCTACCCAACGAGACATTTCACGCGCATGTCCAGGGTCATTTCGGCCCAAGCGAGACGCCAGAGTGCACCATCGTCATTCCGCACTCCCGCAGCAGAAACGCCATTTCCTCTTGATTGCGTAGGCCCACTGCGCTTAGATGAGCTGTGAACGCGTGACGAACCGGTCCGAGCGCGATCAGACCAGCGACAACGACACGAATTGTTTCCGGCTCAGCCGGTCCCACACAGGTTAGCCTGGCTCGACAAATCAAGTTCCACGAGACATATGACCATTGGATGACAGCAACGAGGCGAACCGGCGGCGGGGAGAAGTGGCATGGTGTGGACAAGCAGCACGTCCTGGAGGGGAAACAAGCGAAAGAGCGAGCGCAAAAGAGAGTAAGATTGCAAAAGTGCCGCGACCCGGGATCGAACCAGGGACCTTCAGATCTTCAGTCTGACGCTCTCCCAACTGAGCTATCGAGGCGTCAACAATCAAACCTACCCACCTGCTCCAAAACTTAGACTTCCAATCGACAACGCATCCGACAGCCACCACTGTCCAGCTCAAGCTTCGGCTTCCTTTCCGTCTACCCAACGAGACATTTCACGCGCATGTCCAGGGTCATTTCGGCCCAAGCGAGACGCCAGAGTGCACCATCGTCATTCCGCACTCCCGCAGCAGAAACGCCATTTCCTCTTGATTGCGTAGGCCCACTGCGCTTAGATGAGCTGTGAACGCGTGACGAACCGGTCCGGGCGCGATCAGACCAGCGACAACGACACGAATTGTGTCCGGCTCAGCCGGTCCCACACAGGTTAGCCTGGCTCGACAAATCAAGTTCCACGAGACATATGACCATTGGATGACAGCAACGAGGCGAAGCGGCAGCGAGGAGAAGTGGCATGGTGTAGACAAGCAGCACGTCCTGGAGGGGAAACAAGCGAAAGAGCGAGCGCAAAAGAGAGTAAGATTGCAAAAGTGCCGCGACCCGGGATCGAACCAGGGACCTTCAGATCTTCAGTCTGACGCTCTCCCAACTGAGCTATCGAGGCGTCAACAATCAAACCTACCCACCTGCTCCAAAACTTAGACTTCCAATCGACAACGCATCCGACAGCCACCACTGTCCAACTCAAGCTTCGGCTTCCTTTCCGTCTACCCAACGAGACATTTCACGCGCATGTCCAGGGTCATTTCGGCCCAAGCGAGACGCCAGAGTGCACCATCGTCATTCCGCACTCCCGCAGCAGAAACGCCATTTCCTCTTGATTGCGTAGGCCCACTGCGCTTAGATGAGCTGTGAACGCGTGACGAACCGGTCCGGGCGCGATCAGACCAGCGACAACGACACGAATTGTGTCCGGCTCAGCCGGTCCCACACAGGTTAGCCTGGCTCGACAAATCAAGTTCCACGAGACATATGACCATTGGATGACAGCAACGAGGCGAACCGGCGGCGGGGAGAAGTGGCATGGTGTAGACAAGCAGCACGTCCTGGAGGGGAAACAAGCGAAAGAGCGAGCGCAAAAGAGAGTAAGATTGCAAAAGTGCCGCGACCCGGGATCGAACCAGGGACCTTCAGATCTTCAGTCTGACGCTCTCCCAACTGAGCTATCGAGGCGTCAACAATCAAACCTACCCACCTGCTCCAAAACTTAGACTTCCAATCGACAACGCATCCGACAGCCACCACTGTCCAACTCAAGCTTCGGCTTCCTTTCCGTCTACCCAACGAGACATTTCACGCGCATGTCCAGGGTCATTTCGGCCCAAGCGAGACGCCAGAGTGCACCATCGTCATTCCGCACTCCCGCAGCAGAAACGCCATTTCCTCTTGATTGCGTAGGCCCACTGCGCTTAGATGAGCTGTGAACGCGTGACGAACCGGTCCGGGCGCGATCAGACCAGCGACAACGACACGAATTGTTTCCGGCTCAGCCGGTCCCACACAGGTTAGCCTGGCTCGACAAATCAAGTTCCACAAGACATATGACCATTGGATGACAGCAACGAGGCGAACCGGCAGCGGGGAGAAGTGGCATGGTGTAGACAAGCAGCACGTCCTGGAGGGGAAACAAGCGAAAGAGCGAGCGCAAAAGAGAGTAAGATTGCAAAAGTGCCGCGACCCGGGATCGAACCAGGGACCTTCAGATCTTCAGTCTGACGCTCTCCCAACTGAGCTATCGAGGCGTCAACAATCAAACCTACCCACCTGCTCCAAACCTTAGACTTCCAATCGACAACGCATCCGACAGCCACCACTGTCCAACTCAAGCTTCGGCTTCCTTTCCGTCTACCCAACGAGACATTTCACGCGCATGTCCAGGGTCATTTCGGCCCAAGCGAGACGCCAGAGTGCACCATCGTCATTCCGCACTCCCGCAACAGAAACGCCATTTCCTCTTGATTACGTAGGCCCACTGCGCTTAGATGAGCTGTGAACGCGTGACGAACCGGTCCGGGCGCGATCAGACCAGCGACAACGACACGAATTGTGTCCGGCTCAGCCGGTCCCACACAGGTTAGCCTGGCTCGACAAATCAAATTCAATGATCCTTTACTTCCATTGGATGACCGGCAACGAGGCGACCGGGCGCGGGGAGAAATTGGCATGGTGTAGACAAGCAACTTGTTCTTGAGGGGAAACAAGCGAAAGGAGCGAGCGCAAAAGAGAGTAAGATTGCAAAAGTGCCGCGACCCGGGATCGAACCAGGGACCTTCAGATCTTTCAGTCTGACGCTCTCCCAACTGAGCTATCGAGGCGTCAACGATCAAACCTACCCACCTGCTCCAAAACTTAGACTTCCAATCGACAACGCATCCGACAGCCACCACTGTCCAACTCTAGCTTCGGCTTCCTTTCCGTCTACCCAACGAGACATTTCACGCGCATGTCCAGGGTCATTTCGGCCCAAGCGAGACGCCAGAGTGCACCATCGTCATTCCGCACTCCCGCAGCAGAAACGCCATTTCCTCTTGATTGCGTAGGCCCACTGCGCTTAGATGAGCTGTGAACGCGTGACGAACCGGTCCGGGCGCGATCAGACCAGCGACAACGACACGAATTGTGTCCGGCTCAGCCGGTCCCACACAGGTTAGCCTGGCTCGACAAATCAAGTTCCACGAGACATATGACCATTGGATGACAGCAACGAGGCGAACCGGCGGCGGGGAGAAGTGGCATGGTGTGGACAAGCAGCACGTCCTGGAGGGGAAACAAGCGAAAGAGCGAGCGCAAAAGAGAGTAAGATTGCAAAAGTGCCGCGACCCGGGATCGAACCAGGGACCTTCAGATCTTCAGTCTGACGCTCTCCCAACTGAGCTATCGAGGCGTCAACAAATCAAACCTACCCACCTGCTCCAAAACTTAGACTTCCAATCGACAACGCATCCGACAGCCACCACTGTCCAACTCAAGCTTCGGCTTCCTTTCCGTCTACCCAACGAGACATTTTCACGCGCATGTCCAGGGTCATTTCGGCCCCAAGCGAGACGCCAGAGTGCACCAATCGTCATCCCGCACTCCCGCAGCAGAAACGCTCATTCCCTCTTGATTGCGTAGGCCCCACTGCGCTTTAGATGAGGCTGTGGAACGCGGTGACCGGACCCCGGTTCCGACGCCGGTCAAGCCCAGGCGCACAACGGACCACGAAATTGTTTTCCGGGCTCAGCCGGGTCCACCACAAGGTTTAGCCTGGGCTCGACAAAATCAAAGTTTCCACGAGAACATATTGACCATTGGATGACAGCCACCGAGCGCGACACGGCCGGCGGGGGAGAAGTGCCATGGTGTTGGACCAGCAGCCCGTCCTGGAGGGGAACCAAGCGAAAGAGCGAGCGCAAAAGAGAGTAAGATTGCAAAAGTGCCGCGACCCGGGATCGAACCAGGGACCTTCAGATCTTCAGTCTGACGCTCTCCCAACTGAGCTATCGAGGCGTCAACAATCAAACCTACCCACCTGCTCCGAAACTTAGACTTCCAATCGACAACGCATCCGACAGCCACCACTGACCAACACAAGCTTCGGCTTCCTTTCTGTCTACCCAACGAGACATTTCACGCGCATGTCCAGGGTCATTTCGGCCCAAGCGAGACGCCAGAGTGCACCATCGTCATTCCGCACTCCCGCAACAGAAACGCCATTTTCTCTTGATTGCGTCGGCCCACTGCGTTTAGATGAGCGGTGAACGCATGACGAACCGGTCCGGGCGCGATCAGACAAGCGACAACGACGCGAATTGTGTCCGGCTCAGCCGGTCCCACACAGGTTAGCCTGGCTCGACAAATCAAGTTCCACGAGACATATGACCATTGGATGACAGCAACGAGGCGAACCGGCGGCGGGGAGAAGTGGCATGCTGTGGACAAGCAGCACGTCCTGGAGGGGAAACAAGCGAAAGAGCGAGCGCAAAAGAGAGTAAGATTGCAAAAGTGCCGCGACCCGGGATCGAACCAGGGACCTTCAGATCTTCAGTCTGACGCTCTCCCAACTGAGCTATCGAGGCGTCAACAATCAAACCTACCCACCTGCTCCAAAACTTAGACTTCCAATCGACAGCGCATCCGACAGCCACCACTGACCAACACAAGCTTCGGCTTCCTTTCTGTCTACCCAACGAGACATTTCACGCGCATGTCCAGGGTCATTTCGGCCCAAGCGAGACGCCAGAGTGCACCATCGTCATTCCGCACTCCCGCAACAGAAACGCCATTTCCTCTTGATTGCGTAGGCCCACTGCGCTTAGATGAGCTGTGAACGCGTGACGAACCGGTCCGGGCGCGATCAGACCAGCGACAACGACACGAATTGTGTCCGGCTCAGCCGGTCCCACACAGGTTAGCCTGGCTCGACAAATCAAGCTCCACGAGACATATGACCATTGGATGACAGCAACGAGGCGAACCGGCAGCGGGGAGAAGTGGCATGGTGTAGACAAGCAGCACGTCCTGGAGGGGAAACAAGCGAAAGAGCGAGCGCAAAAGAGAGTAAGATTGCAAAAGTGCCGCGACCCGGGATCGAACCAGGGACCTTCAGATCTTCAGTCTGACGCTCTCCCAACTGAGCTATCGAGGCGTCAACGATCAAACCTACCCACCTGCTCCAAAACTTAGACTTCCAATCGACAACGCATCCGACAGCCACCACTGTCCAACTCAAGCTTCGGCTTCCTTTCCGTCTACCCAACGAGACATTTCACGCGCATGTCCAGGGTCATTTCGGCCCAAGCGAGACGCCAGAGTGCACCATCGTCATTCCGCACTCCCGCAGCAGAAACGCCATTTCCTCTTGATTGCGTAGGCCCACTGCGCTTAGATGAGCTGTGAACGCGTGACGAACCGGTCCGGGCGCGATCAGACCAGCGACAACGACACGAATTGTGTCCGGCTCAGCCGGTCCCACACAGGTTAGCCTGGCTCGACAAATCAAGTTCCACGAGACATATGACCATTGGATGACAGCAACGAGGCGAACCGGCGGCGGGGAGAAGTGGCATGGTGTGGACAAGCAGCACGTCCTGGAGGGGAAACAAGCGAAAGAGCGAGCGCAAAAGAGAGTAAGATTGCAAAAGTGCCGCGACCCGGGATCGAACCAGGGACCTTCAGATCTTCAGTCTGACGCTCTCCCAACTGAGCTATCGAGGCGTCAATAGCTAGGATGCGCCTCCTGATGACGTCTGGGCGCCTTCCCCCGTCGTGAGTGATCTTGATACGACACATATTCCGTTGGAGCCAGTGAGCTGCTCCGATCCGCCGGAATCCACCAGCAGCACAAACGAAGGTGGTAGCTCCGTCTGCAGCGGGGCTGCCGTAGCTTTAGCGTCAGAGGAAGACGTTCGACTCAAAGAGTCACTAATACTAAGTTCCTTATCCAAAGGAACTTACAGCCCAAGACCAGGGCTCAAAGTTAATACCTTAACTTTTATGCTTCAAAACCAGAAGTGTGGTGTAGCGGGATCAGCAAAATCTGCGAGATTGCCAGATCCAACTTACCAACTGCGCCCAGACATCGACTAACGGAGGGGGTCCCCCGATGATCCGTGTTCTGCTGAGCTTTCCTCACCTTGTGTACCCGTCGGTAGGGCGGGATCTTGCTCTCTCGGTAACTTCCGAAGAGTTCAAGTGGTGAAGCTTGAGTGTCTTGGCGAGGCGTGGGGATGGGGTGGAGCAGCAGAGGTAAAATCTTCACTCTGCGTCCGCGGATTGGTTCTGGATCCTAAGCGAATATTCGAGCTTATGGATTCG
>NW_003303750.1:3560638-3566683 GCF_000142945.1 Phytophthora infestans T30-4 | reverse complement strand
CGCACTCCCGCACAGAACGCCATTTCCTCTTGATTGCGTCGCGCCCACTGCGTTTAGATGAGCGGTGAACGCATGACGAACCGGTCCGGGCGCGATCAGACAAGCGACAACGACGCGAATTGTGTCCGGCTCAGCCGGTCCCACACAGGTTAGCCTGGCTCGACAAATCAAATTCCACGAGACATATGACCATTGGATGACAGCAACGAGGCGAACCGGCGGCGGGGAGAAGTGGCATGCTGTGGACAAGCAGCACGTCCTGGAGGGGAAACAAGCGAAAGAGCGAGCGCAAAAGAGAGTAAGATTGCAAAAGTGCCGCGACCCGGGATCGAACCAGGGACCTTCAGATCTTCAGTCTGACGCTCTCCCAACTGAGCTATCGAGGCGTCAACAATCAAACCTACCCACCTGCTCCAAAACTTAGACTTCCAATCGACAACGCATCTGACAGCCACCACTGTCCAACTCAAGCTTCGGCTTCCTTTCCGTCTACCCAACGAGACATTTCACGCGCATGTCCAGGGTCATTTCGGCCCAAGCGAGACGCCAGAGTGCACCATCGTCATTCCGCACTCCCGCAGCAGAAACGCCATTTCCTCTTGATTGCGTAGGCCCACTGCGCTTAAATGAGCTGTGAACGCGTGACGAACCGGTCCGGGCGCGATCAGACCAGCGACAACGACGCGAATTGTGTCCGGCTCAGCCGGTCCCACACAGGTTAGCCTGGCTCGACAAATCAAGTTCCACGAGACATATGACCATTGGATGACAGCAACGAGGCGAACCGGCGGCGGGGAGAAGTGGCATGGTGTGGACAAGCAGCACGTCCTGGAGGGGAAACAAGCGAAAGAGCGAGCGCAAAAGAGAGTAATATTGCAAAAGTGCCGCGACCCGGGATCGAACCAGGGACCTTCAGATCTTCAGTCTGACGCTCTCCCAACTGAGCTATCGAGGCGTCAACAATCAAACCTACCCACCTGCTCCAAAACTTAGACTTCCAATCGACAGCGCATCCGACAGCCACCACTGACCAACACAAGCTTCGGCTTCCTTTCTGTCTACCCAACGAGACATTTCACGCGCATGTCCAGGGTCATTTCGGCCCAAGCGAGACGTCAGAGTGCACCATCGTCATTCCGCACTCCCGCAACAAAAACGCCATTTCCTCTTGATTGCGTCGGCCCACTGCGTTTAGATGAGCGGGGAACGCATGAGGAACCGGTCCGGGGGCGATCAAACAAGGAAAAACAACCCAAATGTGGTCCGGTTCACGCGGTCCCACACAGGTTAGCCTGGCTCGACAAATCAAGTTCCACGAGACATATGACCATTGGATGACAGCAACGAGACGAACCGGCGGTGGGGAGAAGTGGCATGGTGTGGACAAGCAGCACGTCCTGGAGGGAAACAAGCGAAAGAGCGAGCGCAAAAGAGAGTAAGATTGCAAAAGTGCCGCGACCCGGGATCGAACCAGGGACCTTCAGATCTTCAGTCTGACGCTCTCCCAACTGAGCTATCGAGGCGTCAACAATCAAAGCTACCCACCTGCTCCAAAACTTAGACTTCCAATGGACAACGCATCCGACAGCCACCACTGTCCAACTCAAGCTTCGGCTTCCTTTCTGTCTACCCAACGAGACATTTCACGCGCATGTCCAGGGTCATTTCGGCCCAAGCGAGACGCCAGAGTGCACCATCGTCATTCCGCACTCCCGCAGCAGAAACGCCATTTCCTCTTGATTGCGTAGGCCCACTGCGCTTAGATGAGCTGTGAACGCGTGACGAACCGGTCCGAGCGCGATCAGACCAGCGACAACGACACGAATTGTTTCCGGCTCAGCCGGTCCCACACAGGTTAGCCTGGCTCGACAAATCAAGTTCCACGAGACATATGACCATTGGATGACAGCAACGAGGCGAACCGGCGGCGGGGAGAAGTGGCATGGTGTAGACAAGCAGCACGTCCTGGAGGGGAAACAAGCGAAAGAGCGAGCGCAAAAGAGAGTAAGATTGCAAAAGTGCCGCGACCCGGGATCGAACCAGGGACCTTCAGATCTTCAGTCTGACGCTCTCTCCAACTGAGCTATCGAGGCGTCAACAATCAAACCTACCCTCCCTGCTCCAAAACTTAGACTTCCAATCGACAACGCATCCGACAGCCACCACTGTCCAACTCAAGCTTCGGCTTCCTTTCCGTCTACCCAACGAGACATTTCACGCGCATGTCCAGGGTCATTTCGGTACAAGCGAGACGCCAGAGTGCACCATCGTCATTCCGCACTACCGCAGCAGAAACGCCATTTCCTCTTGATCGCGTAGGCTCACTGCGCTTAGATGAGCGGTGAACGCATGACGAACCGATCCGGGCGCGATCAGACAAGCGACAACGACGCGAATTGTGTCCGGCTCAGCCGGTCCCACACAGGTTAGCCTGGCTCGACAAATCAAATTCCACGAGACATATGACCATTGGATGACAGCAACGAGGCGAACCGGCGGCGGGGAGAAGTGGCATGGTGTGGACAAGCAGCACGTCCTGGAGGGGAAACAAGCGAAAGAGCGAGCGCAAAAGAGAGTAAGATTTGCAAAAGTGCCGCGAACCCGAGATCGAAACCAGGGACCTTCAGATCTTCATTCTGACGCTCTCCCCAAAGGAGACTATCGAGGCGTCAACGATCAAACCTACCCACCTGCTCCAAAACTTAGACTTCCAATCGACAACGCATCCCACAGCCACCACTGTCCAACTCAAGCTTCGGCTTCCTTTCCGTCTACCCAACGAGACATTTCACGCGCATGTCCAGGGTCATTTCGGCCCAAGCGAGACGCCAGAGTGCACCATCGTCATTCCGCACTCCCGCAACAGAAACGCCATTTCCTCTTGATTGCGTAGGCCCACTGCGCTTAGATGAGCTGTGAACGCGTGACGAACCGGGTCGGGCGCGATCAGACCAGTGACAACGACGCGAATTGTGTCCGGCTCAGCCGGTTCCCACACAGGTTAGCCTGTCTCGACAAATCAAATTCCACGAGACATATGACCATTGGATGACAGCAACGAGGCGAACCGGCGGCGGGGAGAAGTGGCATGGTGTGGACAAGCAGCACGTCCCTGGAGGGGAAACAAGCGAAAGAGCGAGCGCAAAAGAGAGTATAGATTGCAAAAGTGCCGCGACCCGGGATCGAACCAGGGACCTTCAGATCTTCAGTCTGACGCTCTCCCAACTGAGCTATCGAGGCGTCAACAATCAAACCTACCCACCTGCTCCAAAACTTAGACTTCCAATCGACAGCGCATCCGACAGCCACCACTGACGAACACAAGCTTCGGCTTCCTTTCTGTCTACCCAACGAGACATTTCACGCGCATGTCCAGGGTCATTTCGGCCCAAGCGAGACGCCAGAGTGCACCATCGTCATTCCGCACTCCCGCAGCAGAAACGCCATTTCCTCTTGATTGCGTCGGCCCACTGCGCTTAGATGAGCTGTGAACGCGTGACGAACCGGTCCGGGCGCGATCAGACAAGCGACAACGACGCGAATTGTGTCCGGCTCAGCCGGTCCCACACAGGTTAGCCTGGCTCGACAAATCAAGTTCCACGAGACATATGACCATTGGATGACAGCAACGAGGCGAACCGGCGGCGGGGAGAAGTGGCATGGTGTAGACAAGCAGCACGTCCTGGAGGGGAAACAAGCGAAAGAGCGAGCGCAAAAGAGAGTAAGATTGCAAAAGTGCCGCGACCCGGGATCGAACCAGGGACCTTCAGATCTTCAGTCTGACGCTCTCCCAACTGAGCTATCGAGGCGTCAACAATCAAACCTACCCACCTGCTCCAAAACTTAGACTTCCCAATCGACAACGCATCCGACAGCCACCACTGACCAACACAAGCTTCGGCTTCCTTTCTGTCTACCCAACGAGACATTTCACGCGCATGTCCAAGGTCATTTCGGCCCAAGCGAGACGCCAGAGTGCACCATCGTCATTCCGCACTCCCGCAACAGAAACGCCATTTCCTCTTGATTGCGCCGGCCCACTGCGCTTAGATGAGCTGTGAACGCATGGCGAACCGGTCCGGGCGCGATCAGACAAGCGACAACGACGCGAATTGTGTCCGGCTCAGCCGGTCCCACACAGGTTAGCCTGGATCGACAAATCAAGTTCCACGAGACATATGACCATTGGATGACAGCAACGAGGCGAACCGGCGGCGGGGAGAAGTGGCATGGTGTGGACAAGCAGCACGTCCTGGAGGGGAAACAAGCGAAAGAGCGAGCGCAAAAGAGAGTAAGAATGCAAAAGTGCCGCGACCCGGGATCGAACCAGGGACCTTCAGATCTTCAGTCTGACGCTCTCCCAACTGAGCTATCGAGGCGTCAACAATCAAACCTACCCACCTGCTCCAAAACTTAGACTTCCAATCGACAACGCATCCGACAGCCACCACTGACCAACACAAGCTTCGGCTTCCTTTCTGTCTACCCAACGAGACATTTCACGCGCATGTCCAAGGTCATTTCGGCCCAAGCGAGACGCCAGAGTGCACCATCGTCATTCCGCACTCCCGCAACAGAAACGCCATTTCCTCTTGATTGCGTCGGCCCACTGCGTTTAGATGAGCGGTGAACGCATAACGAACCGGTCCGGGCGCGATCAGACAAGCGACAACGACGCGAATTGTGTCCGGCTCAGCCGGTCCCACACAGGTTAGCCTGGCTCGACAAATCAAATTCCACGAGACATATGACCATTGGATGACAGCAACGAGGCGAACCGGCGGCGGGGAGAAGTGGCATGGTGTGGACAAGCAGCACGTCCTGGAGGGGAAACAAGCGAAAGAGCGAGCGCAAAAGAGAGTAAGATTGCAAAAGTGCCGCGACCCGGGATCGACCCAGGGACCTTCAGATCTTCAGTCTGACGCTCTCCCAACTGAGCTATCGAGGCGTCAACAATCAAACCTACCCACCTGCTCCAAAACTTAGACTTCCAATCGACAACGCATCCGACAGCCACCACTGACCAACACAAGCTTCGGCTTCCTTTCTGTCTACCCAACGAGACATTTCACGCGCATGTCCAGGGTCATTTCGGCCCAAGCGAGACGCCAGAGTGCACCATCGTCATTCCGCACTCCCGCAACAGAAACGCCATTTCCTCTTGATTGCGTCGGCCCACTGCGTTTAGATGAGCGGTGAACGCATAACGAACCGGTCCGGGCGCGATCAGACAAGCGACAGCGACGCGAATTGTGTCCGGCTCAGCCGGTCCCACACAGGTTAGCCTGGATCGACAAATCAAATTCCACGAGACATATGACCATTGGATGACAGCAACGAGGCGAACCGGCGGCGGGGAGAAGTGGCATGGTGTGGACAAGCAGCACGTCCTGGAGGGGAAACAAGCGAAAGAGCGAGCGCAAAAGAGAGTAAGATTGCAAAAGTGCCGCGACCCGGGATCGAACCAGGGACCTTCAGATCTTCAGTCTGACGCTCTCCCAACTGAGCTATCGAGGCGTCAACAATCAAACCTACCCACCTGCTCCAAAACTTAGACTTCCAATCGACAACGCATCTGACAGCCACCACTGACCAACACAAGCTTCGGCTTCCTTTCTGTCTACCCAACGAGACATTTCACGCGCATGTCCAGGGTCATTTCGGCACAAGCGAGACACCAGAGTGCATCATCGTCATTCCGCACTACCGCAACAGAAACGCCATTTCCTCTTGATTGCGTAGGCCCACTGCGCTTAGATGAGCTGTGAACGCGTGACGAACCGGTCCGGGCGCGATCAGACCAGCGACAACGACGCGAATTGTGTCCGGCTCAGCCGGTCCCACACAGGTTAGCCTGGCTCGACAAATCAAGTTCCACGAGACATATGACCATTGGATGACAGCAACGAGGCGAACCGGCGGCGGGGAGAAGTGGCATGGTGTGGACAAGCAGCACGTCCTGGAGGGGAAACAAGCGAAAGAGCGAGCGCAAAAGAGAGTAAGATTGCAAAAGTGCCGCGACCCGGGATCGAACCAGGGACCTCA
>NW_003303750.1:3557727-3560538 GCF_000142945.1 Phytophthora infestans T30-4 | reverse complement strand
GCGAAAGAGCGAGCGCAAAAGCCAGATGTGAAGATTGCAAAAGTGCCGCGACCCGGGATCGAACCAGGGACCTTCCGATCTTCAGTCTGACGCTCTCCCAACTGAGCTATCGAGGCGTCAACAATCAAACCTACCCACCTACTCCAAAACTTAGACTTCCAATCGACAACGCATCCGACAGCCACCACTGTCCAACACAAGCTTCGGCTTCCTTTCTGTCTACCCAACGAGACATTTCACGCGCATGTCCAGGGTCATTTCGGCCCAAGCGAGACGCCAGAGTGCACCATCGTCATTCCGCACTCCCGCAACAGAAACGCCATTTCCTCTTGATTGCGTAGGCCCACTGCGCTTAGATGAGCTGTGAACGCGTGACGAACCGGGTCGGGCGCGATCAGACCAGCGACAACGACGCGAATTGTGTCCGGCTCAGCCGGTCCCACACAGGTTAGTCTGGCTCGACAAATCAAATTCCACGAGACATATGACCGTTGGATGACAGCAACGAGACGAACCGGCGGCGGGGAGAAGTGGCATGGTGTGGACAAGCAGCACGTCCTGGAGGGAAACAAGCGAAAGAGCGAGCGCAAAAGAGAGTAAGATTGCAAAAGTGCCGCGACCCGGGATCGAGCCAGAGACCTTCAGATCTTCAGTCTGACGCTCTCCCAACTGAGCTATCGAGGCGTCAACAATCAAACCTACCCACCTGCTCCAAAACTTAGACTTCCAATCGACAACGCATCCGACAGCCACCACTGTCCAACACAAGCTTCGGCTTCCTTTCTGTCTACCCAACGAGACATTTCACGCGCATGTCCAGGGTCATTTCGGCCCAAGCGAGACGCCAGAGTGCACCATCGTCATTCCGCACTCCCGCAACAGAAACGCCATTTCCTCTTGATTGCGTAGGCTTACTGGGCTTAGATGAGCTGTGAACGCGTGACGAACCGGTCCGGGCGCGATCAGACCAGCGACAACGACGCGAATTGTGTCCGGCTCAGCCGGTCCCACACAGGTTAGCCTGGCTCGACAAATCAAGTTCCACGAGACATATGACCATTGGATGACAGCAACGAGGCGAACCGGCGGCGGGGAGAAGTGGCATGGTGTGGACAAGCAGCACGTCCTGGAGGGAAACAAGCGAAAGAGCGAGCGCAAAAGAGAGTAAGATTGCAAAAGTGCAGCGACCCGGGATCGAACCAGAGACCTTCAGATCTTCAGTCTGACGCTCTCCCAACTGAGCTATCGAGGCGTCAACAATCAAACCTACCCACCTGCTCCAAAACTTAGACTTCCAATCGACAACGCATCCGACAGCCACCACTGACCAACACAAGCTTCGGCTTCCTTTCTGTCTACCCAACGAGACATTTCACGCGCATGTCCAGGGTCATTTCGGCCCAAGCGAGACGCCAGAGTGCACCATCGTCATTCCGCACTCCCGCAACAGAAACGCCATTTCCTCTTGATTGCGTAGGCCCACTGCGCTTAGATGAGCTGTGAACGCGTGACGAACCGGTCCGGGCGCGATCAGACAAGCGACAACGACGCGAATTGTGTCCGGCTCAGCCGGTCCCACACAGGTTAGCCTGGATCGACAAATCAAGTTCCACGAGACATATGACCATTGGATGACAGCAACGAGGCGAACCGGCGGCGGGGAGAAGTGGCATGGTGTGGACAAGCAGCACGTCCTGGAGGGGAAACAAGCGAAAGAGCGAGCGCAAAAGAGAGTAAGATTGCAAAAGTGCCGCGACCCGGGATCGAACCAGGGACCTTCAGATCTTCAGTCTGACGCTCTCCCAACTGAGCTATCGAGGCGTCAACAATCAAACCTACCCACCTGCTCCAAACTTTAGACTTCCAATCGACAACGCATCCGACAGCCACCACTGTCCAACTCAAGCTTCGGCTTCCTTTCCGTCTACCCAACGAGACATTTCACGCGCATGTCCAGGGTCATTTCGGCCCAAGCGAGACGCCAGAGTGCACCATCGTCATTCCGCACTCCCGCAGCAGAAACGCCATTTCCTCTTAATTGCGTAGGCCCACTGCGCTTAGATGAGCTGTGAACGCGTGACGAACCGGTCCGGGCGCGATCAGACAAGCGACAACGACGCGAACTGTGTCCGGCTCAGCCGGTCCCACACAGGTTAGCCTGGATCGACAAATCAAGTTCCACGAGACATATGACCATTGGATGACAGCAACGAGGCGAACCGGCGGCGGGGAGAAGTGGCATGGTGTGGACAAGCAGCACGTCCTGGAGGGGAAACAAGCGAAAGAGCGAGCGCAAAAGAGAGTAAGATTGCAAAAGTGCCGCGACCCGGGATCGAACCAGGGACCTTCAGATCTTCAGTCTGACGCTCTCCCAACTGAGCTATCGAGGCGTCAACAATCAAACCTACCCACCTGCTCCAAAACTTAGACTTCCAATCGACAACGCATCCGACAGCCACCACTGTCCAACACAAGCTTCGGCTTCCTTTCCGTCTACCCAACGAGACATTTCACGCGCATGTCCAGGGTCATTTCGGCCCAAGCGAGACGCCAGAGTGCACCATCGTCATTCCGCACCCCCGCAACAGAAACGCCATTTCCTCTTGATTGCGTCGGCCCACTGCGTTTAGATGAGCGGTGAACGCATGACAAACCGGTCCGGGCGCGATCAGACAAGCGACAAACGACGCGGAATGTGTTACTGGCTCAGTGCGGTTCCCACACCAGGGTTAGCCTTGGATCCGACAAATCAAGATTCCACGGAGACATATGGACCATTGGAATGTAAGCCAACCGAGGCGAAACCGGCCG